>NC_060960.1:9010118-9020118 GCF_910589235.1 Vespa crabro | reverse complement strand
GAAGCGCATCTACTTTACGACGAAATGCGATAAATTTCAAGAGAACCCGGCGGGCTCTCTCTCCCTTCCCTTTCCTACCATCACCACCATCACCACTACCACCACCTCTACCAAGCCCCTTCCCATCTTCTTCCTTTTCGCCCAACCCAAACTCCGATCTCTAATATTTGGCTATCCCTTTCCCTTATCCTCAACCACCGGATATTTTCTTCCTTTTCGCGTTCTCTTTTTTCGATCTCGACGTTTGCACGATCGATTTCTTTCGACGACTCTCTTTCTTGTTTACCGTCTTTTCCAAACAGTACTGGTGTGTAGGCGTATCTCTGTGTGAGTCGGGGTGGGCGTATATATATATATATATATATATATATATATGTTTTTCTCGATCATATAGAAAGTAGGGATAGATGGAAACGTAAAGAGATTTCTGCTCTCTTCGTTGAAAACTCATTGATTTCATATACATGCATCCTTATTTATTTATATTTTCTTATTCATCATGCATAAAGAATTTTTATTTCTAATAGTAATAATTTATTCTTAACCGGTAACCGGTTAAGAGTTTCGAAATATCAAAATATGAAGATCTTTATCGTCGACAGCTGGACTCGATTATGGAAACTGCATCGTGGAAACATCATGATCATTCGATGCACTCTTACGTATGCGATTGGGAAAGAAAGTGTGGGGGGGGCGAAATAGGAGAAGAGAGAGAGAGAGAGAGAGAGAGAGAGAGAGAGATGATCCGACATTGGTAGTGCTCGAAATATCCACATTTAAATTCCGATAAACTGAATCGAGTCGATCTTCATTCGATCTATCTAGTAGGAAGGAAGGAAAAAGAGGGAAAGAGAAAGAGAGAAGGCTCGAGAGGAAATGGATAAAAGAGAAAGAAATAAAACGATATACTGGAACCATGAGAAATGGTTGGCCATCGTGACGTAATTTCCGGCATACCTACCTCTGGCACTCCCATCCAACAGCGAAAGAAAGGCTTGAATTGATTCAAAGCGAACTCGTTTCGATCCGTAATATCAAAATCTACAGAAACGTGAGAGGCTTGATAGTTACGGGCTTGCAACAATATTTGTTTTTTCTTTTTCTTTCTTTTTTGTTTTTTGTTTTTTTCCCCTTGTCACTGTGCGCATTCCTACGACGCGAGGAAATTTTGTTCGAAAATTTTATGATTTGTCTTTTTTCTCCCTTCTTTTTTTTCTTTCTTTCTTTTCAAACAGATACACTACTTGCATTCATTCTGGCGTTGCATGGAAAACTTTTAATAACAAAGAAATGCAACGTATTGATAACAAAGGACTATATTCTTGATTAGTTGCAGGACAATAACAATTAATCTCGAACGAGAGATACGATCTCAGGATTAACACTGGACGATGATGATAGCCGTTAGACTTTGAATCAGATCTCAAGAGAAAGAGAAGGATATCTCAAGTTGGATACCGAGAGGAAGGATATCGATCATGGTCGGCTCGAAGGGAAAGGAAGGGACCAAGAATTCCGACTTTTATTACAATTTTCGAGTTGTCAGACATCGAATCCCGGGAAGCGCTTTGCTCGTCTCCGATTTCACTCTTGGAGCTACTCGCCGGTTTGCTGATGTTAGCCAGAGAGGAAGAGAGAAAGAGGAAAAGATAGATAAATAGATAGATAGATAGATAGATAGATAGATAGATAGAGAGAGAGAGAGAGAGAGAGAGAGAGAGAAAGAGAAGGATGGTTCTCTCGCATCCTTGTTCGCGAAAGAGCTTGCTCCTCTTCGTTCTCCTGACGAAAATTGAAATTCCTCGGGGATAACGTCGAAGGGGTTAGGTGCCGTCGCCGCAACGCCAGTCAGCAGAAAGGCTTGTCAGGAAGGGTGGTGAGGGGGAGGGGGTTGAGCGGGTAGTGATAGTAGTAGTGATGGTGGTGCCGGTAGTAGTCATGGTAGTAGTAGTGTGGGGGTAGGCTGGGATGAGGACGAAGAGGGTAGCTAGAGGTTCGGGGGTAGTGAACCGTAGGAAAACTAAATCACAACTACCAACTAATTCCATCCGGCGGCGGCGGTGAGTTTGAATTCCCGTCGAAGTGAAGCGAACGTTCGGAACGCCGTGTCCCGACAAGGAGGAACACACAGGACCAGTGTGTTCCTTCAGTGTCGATGAAACGTTGCCGTATACTGCGATAGGAGGGAAAAAGGGAAAGATAGTGGTGTTAGGGTAGGACGAACGAGGAAGAAGAAGTAGAAGACGATGAAGAAGACGAGGGGAGAGGGGTCGGGGAAAGGGGAAGCGACAAGAAAGCACTTCAAACGCACCACTTTGGCTCAAGCTCGCGTAATTTATGCGTTCAATACCCGACCACGACTTACTGAGAGAAAATGAGAGAGAGAGAGAAAGAGAGAAAGAGACAGAGAGGGGGAAGAGAGTACGTCCTAAAAAAGAATTTATTAATTCCAAGTCGTGTAGACTTTTCAAAGTTATTACAAAAGATGTTCGCTCGTTACCCTCTCTTTCTCTCTCTCTCTCTCTCTCTCTCTCTCTCTCTCTCTCTCTCTCTCTCTCTACATATATATTGAACCGATAGAAATCACAAGATCGAAATGGAGATAAGACGAGGAGATGCCGATATGAAATAGAGTCACAGCTGCGACGAGAGATTTTTTCTTTTTTTTCTTTTTTCTTTTTTTTTTTTCTTTTTTTTTTTTTTTTTACAAAAATAACGATGGCTAACTTATTTTATCTATCGACGAATGAATGATACGTTCAGAAACGATTTAGATGCGATTCTCATTGGTTGACCAAGGGGTTTTTTTTTTTTTTTTTTTTTTAATCATCTTTTTTTCCTTTATTTTTTTACTCTTTTATCTTTTCCTTTCTCTTTTTTTTTTCTCCCTTTAAAACGTTGTTCCTTCGATTGGTTATCGGTAAAGCAAAAGTCAAAGGGAGCTTCTTTTCTTATTGCTCGCAAGGAACTATCCTGCGAATCTCATGGTATTTTAGAATCCGCTTTGATCGTATTATTTTAGTTTTAATCAAGGTTTACTTTATCGAACGAAGTTTCTTGTTTTTTGTTCCTTTTTCTTTTTTCTTTCTTTCTTTCTTTTCTTTTGTTTTTCCTTTTTTCTTTCTTCTTTCTCTTCGTTCTTTACCTTCGTCATAAATCCAAAGATGCAATGACGAGAGTCCCGGGTAAAAGTATAGTAATCCGTAATTTTTTTCGAAGAGTAAGTATCTTCGGAGAAAAAAAGGAAAAAAATGAAAACAAAAAAAAAAAAAAAGAAAAAAAAAAAGAAAAAAGAAAAACAAAAGGAATGAGAAGGCGCGAGGGAAAAACTATGTCGCTTGAGATTGATTTTGCGTGGGTGCCTTAACAAAAGTAACCTTGACTGATGTCCGCGTGTATTATGTGCACGTTGTATATATGTAATAGGAAATTTTGGGACGAGTTGTCTTTTCTCTTTTTATTTATTTATTTGTTTATTTTTTTTTTGTATTTTTTTTTGTATTTATTTATTTATTTTTTTTTTCTTTTTTTTTTTTTTTTCTTTAAAGACCCATCCGGAAAATGGCTGATATTTTTCAACTTGCTGAATGTTTTATTTCGAGGGAATATTTTATTACAAAAAAATGACCGAAAAAATGTGAATGACAGAAAAAAGATATAGATATAGAGATAGATAGATAAACAGAGAGAGAAAGAGAGAGAGAGAGAGAGAGAGAGAGAGAGAGAGAGAGAGAGAGAGAGAGAGAGAGAGAGAGAAATAGAGAGATAGAGAGAGACATGGATAGATAATGGGAAAGAGAGATCTATATTTAAAACGTTAGAAAAATAGTATTGACATATCGAACAAAATTTATATCATTTGAGATTGGTAAATACTTGTACGTTAATTCTTTTTTTTTTTTTTTTTTTTTTGTAATATACGTATCCACGTTCGCGTAAAAATTTCGAGAAAAATTTTCAATTTCTCTCTGCCTCGGGAAAACTCTTTTATTTGCACTTTTTTTTTCTTTTTTTTTTTTTCTTCTTTTTTTGTATTTTCTTCCTTTTTTCGATCCATCAGACAAATTGATACAGTATATCGGATACGAATAAATCTTTAAATTATAGTTTTGTCGTCATCAGTTCAGTATCAATCACTACGTCAGTATATCGATATATAAAACGTATGTAGGTATTTGTTTAATCGAGATTGCACTTCGGAGCTACTTTTCACCAACATATGTATTTAGAATTGGTATAGATGTATTGAAAAACGTTTAGAATGATTTGAAAGGGTCGGAACTATAGGCGAATACACATGGCAAAAAGTACGCTCGCCGTCGACAATTTTATGCAAATGGATGGTCCGCCTTTTGTACACCCGTTTGTACGGTATAGTAGAATTTATTTATTTATTTATTTATTTGGACGGACGCGTTTAACGTATGCCAACGTTCCATGAAAAGGAACGAATTCGATCATTTTAAATGATTTACGATCAAATACAGAAATGCAAATAAAAGGGATAGCAATTTGTCAGAGTGCTACGTTTTTTTTTTTTTTTTTTTTCATTTTTTTTTTCTTTCTTTATACATATCTACACATATACACACACACAAGCGCGCGCGCGCGAACCCATCTATACGTAGATATTAATTAACGAGAAATGTACGTAAAATGTATATATATATATATATATATATATGTTTTTTTTTCTTCTTTTGTACAGCAAAACAAAATATACATATAATTCTTTTCTTTCGTATAGTAAGAAAAAAAAAAAACAACGCGTTAAAAAGATACTAAATCGATTGAATAAAATCATGTAGATCGTGTTCGTTAATCGTTCGATCATGGAAAAAAACAACAACCTAGTAACAACACTAAACGATCGAACACTTATGTCATTTCGTAAGAGGTGTGTGTGGGACGAGGTGGGGGTGGGGCGGTTAAGAGAAGAATCTTCATCGTCTTCGTCGTTGTCGTTGCACCATCGCCAATATCTTACGTCATTCGTCTCATAGAAGAAGAAGAAGAAGAAGTAGAAGAAGAAGAAGAAGATGGGATAGGATCCAAGTTCTTTTTTCCGACCGTGATCGTTTCACAATTCTTTCCTACGAACGTTTTAAAATGATCGCGCAAATTCCCGAACTGTTTGTGGATTTATAAGTACATATATAACGTTTAACCATTCAGGCTTATCTATTATTTCGATAAATATCTCTCAACTTTAAGTTTTTTATGAAATCGTAATGAAATACGCACGTTAATCTTTAATTTGTTGATAATGAAATATGAACTTTGAAGAGACGAAAATATATAAGAAATGTTTCATTACAAATCTCTCTTCCTTTTTCCCTCTCTCTCTCTCTCTCTCTCACACACACACACACACACACACACACTTTCTCTCCATCTCTCTCGAATTTATATGATATTTGATGATATACGTTGAAAAAAAAAAAAAAAGAAAAAAAGCAAATGAAATAATATTTCATATTTCAGCATGAAAAAATGGTGAAAAAAAAAATATTTCCAACAAAATCGTAGTAACGTTCGTTGAAAATGTCTTTTATGCAATACAATTTTTCTCGATGTTAACGCGTTTGTAATTTCAGTGAAAGATAAAGAGAAGTGACGAGAGATGACGTTGAAATTCAAGAAATTTTTTATCGCTTCTTTCTCTTCTTTTTTCTTTTTCTCTTTTTTTCTTTCTTTTTTTTTCCTTTTTTCTTTTTTTTTTTTTTTCTTTAACTTTTCTCTTCTCCTTTATCCGTCTTCTTCATAAAGAATGTCAGATGAATCAATCCAAGTTTCTAGATCTGTGTGTAGAAGATCGTAAGACAATTTTTTTTTTAAATCGATCACGTCCCTTCAAAATCATTCGGATTAATTTTTTTCAGTTCGTAAAGCTAAATAAGATTAACTTTTAAAACGACGAGTCCAACAATTGAATTTACCTTATATAAGTAAATTTCGAAAAAGTATGATCATAATTTAAAATCATTTAAGAAATATTCATTTGTCATCTCGGGTTATCTTATTTCGACAAAATTGAAATTTTCACGAGAATTTTTGTAAATTGAAAATAACAAAGGATAGGCAACGATAGAGAGAGAGAGAGAGAGAGAGAAAGAGAGAGAGAGAGAGAGAGAGAGAAATTTTTACGAAGTGACAAGGTTAGAGAAAGGGAAAGAAAATGATAAAAAATAAAAGGAAAAGAAGGAAATGAAAAAGGGAGATAGAGAGAAGGGAGAGAAAGAGAAACGATAATCCTTTTTGCATAACACGCGGTGGTTCTCACGTTATCAGTTGGATTACAAGAGGCGCGAGAACGTTAAATAAGTCCTTAAAATACCTACTTACGAAATAATCCTCCCTACATTGAGACGTACTATTTTAATTTCAGTAGGGCGTCGCTCCGTTTGAATCTCGACTTTCTATTTGCGTTATTTCATCGTCCAAGAGAGAGAGAGAGAGAGAGAGAGAGAGAGAGAGAGAGAGAGAGAGAGTCTTTATCGGGTACTTTCTTATCCCCGGATAATGTAAATGTAAAAAATGGAATTTTCGCTCGGTTCGTTCCCTTACGTTTCCTCTTTCGCTATCGCACGACATATATAAATATATATATATATATATATTCCAATATACGAAGAATGTTCCATCCAAAAATGGGACGAGTTGTTTCCCTCTTAAGAGTTACACGTAGTATGTTAGAAAGTTTTAAGAAACAGTCACGATATCTCGTATTACAGATAACGTGTTTATACTGTATGAATCGTTCTAGTTTCAAAGGACATTCTGCATTGATATATCTGACAAGGATCTATCGAATAGATTATACGTATATATTATAACATATATATATATATATATATATATATATATATACTTGAAAGATGTTTGTTCGAATCTTAAGAATTATTGTCTTTTTCTTTTTTCTTTTTCTTTTTTTTTTTTTTCCTTTTCTTTTTCTCTCTCTTTTTTTTTTATTAATTCGTAGTCCAATGATAATCACGTACGTGTCGATATAATTTTCATAAAACGAACATACATATGTAATAAAATTGAAACACGTTATAAAGAGAACGAGAAACGTACGTACGTAATGTAAGTCGATATAATTTTCATAAAACAAACATAAATATTTAACAAAATTCAAACACGTTATAAAGAGAAAGAACGATGAGAATGACAAAGGTACGTACGTAATGTAAGTACTTACACATCTATATACATTAGCGTTAGTGTTTGGCACAAATTAGTTGGCAAAGTGATTAATTAAATTACCAATTAAAGATTTGATCGATATTTACGACGTTGCTATGTTCGTTATAATTAAAGTACATGCAGATATCTCTCATTTTCTTTCTCTCTCTACCTATCTATCTGTCTCTTTATATGTGTATGTGTGTGTGTGTGTGTGTGTGTGTATGTGCGTGCTCTTTGCGCGATATCAATTATATTTCATTAGCACGACTACTCTCGCGCTTTATGAACCGTAAATTAAGCGCACGAGATGAACATGTTCGGAAGAGCCACGTAGCCAAGGAGATTTAAAAAAAGCACGATTTCAAATTTTTTAATGACAGAAGACACGTTTATGACTCTCCTCTCTCTTTCTCACCTCTCTCCCTCCCTCTTTCTCTCTTTCTCTCTCTCTCTCTCTCTCTCTCTCATTTTCTCTCTTTTCCTCTTTCGCTCTCGCTCTTATTCTCGCTCTTTTGTAGCGACAAAACAGTTTTTCCTCGAATGAGTATGAGTATGAGAGAAAAAGAGAGAGAGAGAGAGAGACAGAGAGACAGATAGAAAGAGTCCTCGAAGAGAAACTTTCGAACGCAATTGCAACAAAGATTTTAATGGCCATAATAACTCGGTGTTTCGAATCCGGCACGTCATTAGTTTCACGAGCTCTTCCAAGCTCGTTGTTGGCAGTTCTCCAGGGATAAAAAAAAGGAAGAAAAAATAGAGAGAGAGAGAGAGAGAGAGAGAGAGAGAGAGAGAGAGAGAGAGAGAAACAGACCCGTCGGTAGATTTTATGAGCGATTTTATGAAGCTTTATCGAGAGATACGGCGCGACCGTGGTTCTATCTTCGTTTGAATCGTTAATTGAAAATCGCAATTCGATTTGTATTTTTTTCGATTGCCGAAGAGGTTTCACGACGTTCAAACGATTCCTCGCGAAGGAGTTAATAAGTTTATTTAAAAACAAAAATATCATGCTCGTCAAGTTTGAGAATAAGATGTGTTCAATCGTAATATGAAGGGATCGGGTATAGGAAAAAAAAAAAAGAAAAAAAAAAAACAAGAAAAGACTTTGTTCGATTACAAAGAGATCTCTCTCTCTCTCTCTCTCTCTCTCTCTCTCTCTCTCTTCCTCCCTCTCTTTTTATAGATAAAGACAAAGAAAGATATCAAATGAAATGTACAGGATATTATAAAGTATTAAGGTTAAAGTGTAAGTAAATATACTCAGTAAAATTTTCTAACGAATGGATTATCCTCTTCGAATTCAATCCATTATTTTTTTGTCTCTCTATCTCTCTCTCTCTCTCTCTCTCTCTCTCTCTCTCTCTGTCCGTCTCTCTCGTCTCTCTGTCTAATTTTTCCTTCCTTTTTTTCTTTTTTTCTTTCAGTCGTCGAAAAGTCATAGGGGTTGGAGGGGGATTGATCGGAAATGGGAAAAATGGGATAAGCAAACGACGCTACGCGGTTGCGAAGGGATACGCGTTAAAGTAGATGAGAGGAAAAGAGAGTGAAGCAAAGGAGTGCGAGCGAATAGAAGAAAGAAAAAAAGGGAGAGAGAGAGAGAGAGAGAGAAAGAGAGAGGGGTTAGTAGAATTCGGGAAGAGTTTTCGTATCGCTTTTTCCTTGCACCGCGAGGAATTCAAACGATCTTCTCCCTCGGAGAGAGCAACCGCGAGACAAATAGCATTAACCCGCCCTCCTCCTCCCCCTCTTACTCCTGCTCATTCCCCTCATCTCCTCCTACCACTATTATATCTACCTCTTTTCTTCTCTCTGGAACTGAAACGTTTCTAGTTGGTTAGAAAGAAAGAAAGAAAGAAAGAAAGAGAGACAGAGAAAGAGAGAGAGAGAGAGAGAGAGAGAGAGAGAGAGAGAGAGAAGGATAGAGAGAAAGAGAAAGCTCGAAATAAAGTTCCAGAGATTTGTCAGGAGACAAAAAGGTGGGAGCGTAGGCGCGCGACTACGTTCCAGTCTATGCTCACGCATACACACACACACACACACACACACACACACATATATATATATATATACACATATAAGTACACACATGAAATACGAATGTGAATGAAAGGGAGAGAGAGAGAGAGAGACTTTTCCTAGCTTTCTAGGCGCCTGAAAAGTGGCTTACTTCGCGTGTTCTCTTTTATACGTTATGTTTTCCTTCCCGCTTCTAGAATCACAGCTCTTCTCGTGGAAACGCTTTCTCTCTACGACTCCTTCCTTTTTCCACCCCTAACCCCCCCACGCCCCTCCCCAAACCTTTCTCTAACCGTTTCCTTCTACATATATCTAACCGCCGTAAGCAAAGTGGATGCCGACACGATGAGATGTTTCCACCTTCTTTTGATATTTTCCCTCGTCGCAAAACGCAAAACTTCTCGTCGACTTTTGGATTTTTCACGATACTAACCTGCTCGCGTTTTAAGGATTTCAAAGAATCTTTATACGTGACTCTATGTGTGTATATATATATATATATATATATATATATATATATATATATATATATATATATATATATATATATGTGTGTGTACGTAAGAGAGAAAGAGAAAGAGAGAGAGAGAGAGAGAAAACACTTTTGCATTCTGAAAATGAATTTAATTAAACGTTGGAGAATCCAGAGATAATTAGCTTTTATTAGCTGGAAGCGTAGAAATTTAAGAACAATTTTACACGATGGAGGATTTTGGTCTCATGTTTCTTTTTTTCCCCTTTTCTTTCTTCTTTTTTTATTATACATACATACACACACACGTATATATATATA
>NC_060960.1:8964338-8994338 GCF_910589235.1 Vespa crabro | reverse complement strand
AGCGCGCACATACATACACGTAGAAAGAAAGAGAAAGAGAGAGAGAGAGAGAGAGAGAGAGAGAGAGAGAGAGAGAGAGAGAGAGAGAGAGAGAGAGAGAGAGAGAGAGAGAGAGAGAGATAGAGATAGAGATATAGTTTATATTGATCTTTCAAATACTCTTAATAATAATGTGTTAGTTTTTAATAACACGAATACGACGATTAGTTTTACGTCGGACATTATATTGATTATTTCGTAGGATTAATTAAAAATTATTTTAAATAACGATGAAATTAATTTACGATGAGTGATTAACGAGGAAATTACGATAATAGTTAGCGATAGTAGATTTTACGTTAAAGGAACGTACGATCGTTCGATCGATCGTACCGATTGATCTATAGATTGTCATACTATTGAAAAAAAAAGTTTTCTATATCTATGGAATAATCGTACGAATTGCTTTTCATCACTCGATCGAGTATTCAGGGTAATACTTTTTCTTTCATCGAGGTACGTATTTAATGTACGGATTTTTTATCCAAATCACCGACATTTATAAACGACCGATCGATTTATTACAGAGATTAAAGTTATAAAATTATTAATTTCTCGTTCTTAATCCTGAATCGTACTCTCATGTATATAACATATAACATATATATATGCACAGTGAAGAGAAAGCAAAAGAAAGAAAAAAAAGAGAGGAAGAGAGAGAGAGAGAGAGAGAGGGAGAGAGAGAGAGTGGTGGGGGTGTGTTATAGAGGCATTGAATTTCATGGTGCAATTTTCGGTTAAGCACGAATGATTTCTCGGATAGATATATATCGAATGGTGCGAAAATGTGCCCCCAATGGATTTAATTGAAACGTTCGACCTTTTCATCCGGATAAATAATTCGACCGATTCAGGCCCGTATATTAATGAAAAACGCAATATTCACTTTCGTATAATAGATTTCACGTGCAGAATGCACATGTGGGACGTTACGGAAATAGGGAAGGGATATTCGCATAGTCTCTCTCTCTCGTACTCTTTAGATTTTTTCTCTTTTACTCTCTATGGTTTGGTAGCGCGCGTTAGCGCGTGAATCGAGGCGAGTATCGAATTTGCGTTTGTTTTAGCGCACTTTGCATTCCAGTGGCAATTAATTCGATAACATTGAGTCGTCCGAGCTCGTTTCCGACAGAGCTACGAGTTCTCGAATTTCCCCGCTTGATTTTCTCAATATCAGTGTGCGCCATCCAATGCCGATGGGACTAGCGGGTTTCGATCGATCGAATTAGCAAAAACGATCTGAATGTAGTCGTTCGTGAGAGATTGAAATAGAAATGGGTAAAATTGTCGTACGGTTCGGTGATAAGGCCATAACGAAGTCGATGTACCGAATCTGTGAGAGTTAACGTGCCTTCCCATGTGTGTGAGTGTGTGTGTGTGTATGTGTATCTCTATTCGACGAGTAAGTATGTAATGGTGATGGTGATGGAAGATGAGGGGGATGAAGGGTGTAAAGGGGAAAGACGTGGGACGATTCAAAGAGGGTGGAACCGATGGTAGCAATACGCTGCGACGATCTCGCGATATGAGACTACGAGCTGGTTTATAAACGGAGGAACTGAAATGGAAGAAGATGGCTAAGAATGCGGGAGATAACAAAATAGATATGCCATTTGATGATCTTCATTCCGTCGATGTTGAAACAATTGCTCTAAGAATCAGTCCCTGTATGTATTATTTTTAAACCATGATAATAATAATACGAATATATACGAATAAGCAGAATATTTGAAATGTCGTATAAACGATGATAGGATAGAAGAAAGGAAAATGGGGGTGGGTTGGAGTGTGGGATGGGGTGGGGGAGTGGTGGAAAGGAACGAAAGGAAAAAAGAAGAAGAAAGAAGAAGAGAGAAAAGAACAAGAAAATTCATTTCTTATTGATCTATCGCAAATAGATAAGTAGATACCTAAGTAACAAAAGAAAAAAAAAAAAGAAAAAACAAAAGCAAAAAGAAGAAAAAAAGAAAAGATAAAAGGAAGATAGAAAAGATAAAAGAAAAATCTTTCAGCACGTTCCCTTTTTCTTTTTTCCTCTTCTCGTCCTTTTTCTTTTTTTCATTGTTCCTTTATCAAATCAATGTTCATCTCGTTAGTAGTATTTTAGTAGTAGTAGCAGTAGTAATAGTAAAAGTAGTAATAGTAGTAGTAGTACTAGTAGTAATATTGGTAGTAGTAGTAGGTGGTATCATCAAAGTTATAGTCGTTTCAATTGGGAATTCACAGCTCGTTCACAACGCATTTTGATGCAGTGGATCCTGCTGATTGGACCGATAAAGAAGCGTACCAAGATCTTTGTCGAGTGCGACCAATCGAGTAGTGACTGTCTCTTAGACCGGAAGATTCTCGTAAAAGACCATCGGCTCGTTTCGAACGTTAGAGTAAAGAGGGTGGTTTGGGGAGGGAGGGAGAGGAGGATGGGGGGGAGGCGAAAGGAGAAAAAGAAAGATAAAAAGAGAATGGGAAAGAGTGAGTCGTTTTCCTAGTTGTTCATAGCAGGTTAGATCGAATAGGCCGTGTCTTCGTGGACTAAGATGGTCCCTTTTGGCAATGCAGAAAGGAAGGAAATAAGGAAAGTAAGAAAGTAAGAAAGGAAGGAAGGAAGGAAGGAAGGAAGGACGAAAGGAAGGAAATAAGGGTATAAGGGAGGAAGTAAGGGACACTGGGAGAACGATAGAAGGTTGGAAAAGGTTGCTGGACTGCAAGGCCGGCTGGGACAATTCAATAAGCTCGCCGGAGTGTGGATTTTTCTGATTAGCCGGCAAAGTTGGACGGGTGCTTGCGCGTGATCGTCGTACTGAAAAGATCGCCAGAAGCGTGATAAAGAAAGAAGAAAGAGAGAGGGGGAGAGAGAGAGAGAGAGAGAAAGAGAAAGAGATAGAGTGAATGAGCGAGAGGGAAAGAGAGACGAAGTTTGGGGCTTTGTCTTATTTTAAAACTGAAAAGGACGACGGCCAAATAGACGAAGCTGCTCTCTCCGTTAGGAGATCCTGATTCGCGTCATGCTTCGAGAAATGCACTCGACACCTATACCACCGCTCGGAGTTTCAATCGGTGTCGAAGCGCCGCTTCGTGAGTCGCCTACTGTTCTTATCTCAAATCATCCTCCCTTTTTTCTCTTTTACGTCTTATCTCTTAGCTCTTCTTCTTCTTCTTCTTTTACTTCTACTTCTTCTTCTTCTACTTTATTTCTTTCTTTCTTTCTTTATCTCCGCATCCAACACCGCAAGAATCGATTTTGAAGGGTCAAACGCGTCAAGAATTACACTGGCCTTTTTCTCTATCATCACATCTTTGGAACTCTTTAGATTTTATTACCAAAAACTTTTTTCACGTTTATATACGATTTCGATCAAAATCGTCCATCTAATCCTTCTCTCTCTCTCTCTCTCTCTCTCTCTTTCTCTCCTCCCAATTCATCCACCCTTACGTACGCACGTCGTTGAATTATACTACTAATTGCTTTTTCTTTTTCTTTTTTTTCTTTTCTTCTTTTTTACTTTTTACTCTTTCTTCTTTTTCTCTTCTTTTTTTTTTCTTTCTTTCTTTTTTTTTTTCTTTTTTTTTTTTTTTATTCCTTCTTTCTTTTTATTATACACACGACACGAATATATCCGTGCTCGTATCAAACGTCCCGCTTACCAAGGTATTAAACCGACCATCAATTTATCGCGTCGGAGAGCTCTCTTAAAGTTTTTAAAGGTAGCCAGGTAGATAGGTACGCCTGTAAAAAGCATAATTCATGATACGACATGAATCACAGGATCCGTCCGAGGAGAGGCCGTTGAAAGAGAGTCGACCGCGGGAGCATAAAAAATTTGTGATCAATTTTCATGAATAAATGAGTCATTATTATCGAGAGTCTCGTTCGTTCATACGTTCTTTCATTACTACGTTCGAATTTTACTATGCCTTTTAAACATTCAAAATGCACGGGAAAGTCCATTTTTTGTCCTTACGTAAAAAACACACACATATATATATATATATATATATATATATATATATTTATATATTAGGGGGATCGGAAAGTAATGTCGTTTCTGCACATGTCGATATTTGATTGTGATTAAAAATAAAAGCTTTGTTAAAAATTTATTCGTTTGAATTTAATTTAAGAAAGCGACATTACTTTCCGGTCCACCTAATATTTATCTTCTTAGAGATAAATAATTATACGATCGAGATATCGACATTAACCATATCGACGTATGCTCCGTTGATAAAAATGAATACGTTCGTAACATTTATTATCAGTGTTATTAACCTTATCGATCATTGATTCCATTTCTGATAGATATTCGATCGGTCAATATTTCGTCGGTAAGGTAGATCACTTCTTCTTTTCCTATTCTTCCTTCTCTCTCTCTCTCTCTCTCTCTCTCTCTTCCTATTTTTCCTTCTCTTCTCTTTTTCCTCTTATTTATTTATTTATTTATGTATTTATTTTTATTTATTTTTTCTTTCCTTTTTTTTTTTTTCTTTTTTTTACCATTTCATCCAAAAGTTTCCTTTTATTTTATCACGTAAGAGAAAACGTATCCAGAATTTCCTAACTTTTTGACATAACTCTCGGAAACTTCTCGGCATTCACATTCTCACGGTCGTTCGTTTTCCTACTCGTGGCACGTGATTTCATTTCGCATTTGGAGCCATGACGATGTCTTATATATCGTATTCTATCTTTCTCCCGTTCATGGTGTTGCTCTATCTCTCTCTTTCTCTCTCTATCTCTCTCTCTTTCTCTCTCGTACATGCACAAATACATTCCATCCAGTTTTGTCCGTCCAAGGTGGTACCGTCGTCGTGCCGAAATGGCTCTCTGTAACCGGGTAATTAAATAATACGCGCCCTTCCCGCCTTGATGAAATAATTATACAACAGGGGTAAGGCTAATTCGAGACCCCGATGCTTTGTACGTGCAGAGACACGTTCTAAGAGCATGTCTAAGATCTCAGGGGTATATAATATGATGACAGAGAAATGCCATTCTGAGAACAGATACACGTATGTATTGTATATTACATATATATATATATATATATATATATATATATATATATATATATATATATATATATATATATATATATATAAAATATTTGCATATTTGAATTGATCGACATGAAATAATCTTTAAATTTTCCTACTCGAAATAAATCCTTTAATCGTAATTAAATATATTTCGAAATATCACGATTACGATTTTATTCTATTTCATTTCGATCAGTTTATATAAAATCGTACGAATTAATAAAATTTTCATGTTATTAATAAGCGTGGTTGTTAATTTTTAAAAAAAAAAAAAAAAAAAAAAAAAGAAAAAAAAGAAGGGGGAAGAAAGAAAGAAAGAAAGAAAAAACACAAAAGACTTTAGGAATTAATTTTGATTTTTTTCAAGTCTCATGATATAATTGTTTCGAACTAGAATTATTTTGACCTACGTCAACGTCGACCTACCCTACCTTAGGTATTTTCAACCCAGTACGGATCAACCCATCTCAACGTCGACCTATAACACGAACGAGTGTTTCGGTGCCAGTGCAGAACTTCTAAAGTTGTAAGTGACAAAAATTTAAGTCTCATCTCCTCTAATCTTAGCTCATCATAAATATCGTAATATGAAAGATACGATTCGCTAGGAATTTGCTATTCGATTACTCGTGAATTTTTTTATGCAATAAATTTTCAACCGCGTCTAATTTCTTAATTTCTTTTGAAATTTATTCGCTATCGTTACGTTATTATCTCTATATATTTATATTCCTGTATCGTTATTCGTTCTATTATTCATAGTTATTTTTATTAAAGATCTTCTTGTTTGATCGAATATAATACGTACATTAATTAACAATGGTTAAGTATAATACAATTGATTAATACTCGTTAAGCGCTTTCGTTTATTTTTCTTTTTTTTTTACTTCTAACATTAATCGCTAAAATCGTAGTATTCATTTGTTCGATTTTGTAATAAAAATAAACGAAAAGAGAGAAAAAAGAAAAAAAGAAGAGAAAGAGAAAAAGGAAGCATAAGGAACAAGTCCAAATTCATTCTTTTATCATTATAAAATAGATACATTTGTTAAAAGGAAATTACGTCGAAGATATTAATCTTTGATTAACTATAATTACATGATATATATATATATATATATATATATATATATCAATCTAATGGAAGATTGATAAAAGAAAATAAATTTAATTATAATTTCGTTGAATCTATTCGAAAGAAATTTAATCGAGTAGTTAGATTCATTGTTAAAAATAATAATAATAAAATATCTACATAATATTATAATCTCGTAAATTTATTTATTAATTTTTAATTTTTAATTTCATTATTCTCATCTATACGTGTGTGCATATTAAACGATATAGTATTGTATGTACACACAATGATATAGTATATCGTTGCGTGTATTAGAACTAATACATATTCGTGATAATATTCAAACATCTTATTGTTACCTGTACGCATACATGTTATATATTAGTATGTATTAGTATTTGTTGTTCTAGTCATATTATGCAATAATCATTAACCATAGCAGTCGATTATAGTAATTGATGCGTACCCTTAATCAATATAGAATTGTACGCGTTTGAGCAAGGGTGCCGAATGTGCCCCGTAGGCAACTATACTATGTAGTGTAAGCTTTTACACCTTGATGGTTATATGTGAGAATCGTAATGAATTTGTGTGTGTGTGTGTGTGCATGTATATATATAATATATGTATATAATAATATATATGTATGTATGTAGTAAAGTAAAAGTCGTAAAAGAAATAGTAAGCAATAAGTGGTCAAGTAAAAAAGTTTCGATAAATTTTAATTTTGGAAAAAATATGAAACATTATAAAAATAATTTGAATTAGCTCGTATAAACTATCAAACGATCCAATCAATTATTTTATAATAATTTAAACGATATATATCGCATGCGAAATATAATAAATTAATATATAAATAAATGATCTATTCGTTTAAACATATATATCTTTTATTACGTTGATTAAAACACGTTAAATATAAAATAATTTTAACGTAACATTTCAATAATAGAGTTTAATCGTAGAACGAACGATCGTTGACTACGTGTAACATCAAAATAAACAAACGTATAAGTGACTTTGCCGGTTATTGAATTAGTTTTCTTTCGTATTCCGAAGAGTACGCATCGAGAATCATAGTTTACGTATGGCTAAATTTTAATAATTTATATAATCGATAATTTTATAATTAATTAAACGATCTTTAATATATAGGAAATATAATAAACTAATATTTAAACGATAATATATCGATTTAAATCATTACACGGCCTGTAACATACGTTAAATGCGAAATAATTTTAATTAATATTTTAATATTACTAAATTTGAAACTCGGAGACCTTGACTGTATTTAACATCAACAAGAACGAACTTTTCGTTGACTTTGATTATTATCAAAATAGTTTTCTCTTGGATTTCGAGGAGTGAACATCGAAGCAGTTCTCTTACCAAATGTTTAAGTTTAAATAAATCATAATTTCAATTATTTTAAAATTACGGATTATTATTTCATAATACTATTTCGTATTATAATATCGTTATTAATAATGTTTCTGTTTTAGAAGTGATCGAGTGTTCGTATCGTTAAAATAAAAATAATAATATTGCGAAATGGAAGTAGCATTTGATCGTTCGCGTTTCGCGATTTAAACGAAAAGTGAACTTGCCATTGCATGCAATGCAGTCGTTAAAGTCAAATGTTTTTGCTTTCCTTTTTTTTTTTGTTGATATTATTTTTTCTTTTTTCCCTTTTTTTTTTTTAACAGTCACACAGATTGTATCTATAAAAGACAAATTTAACGAACGTCTATTATAAAATAATAATTTATCGTGTATTAGTGTTAGTGCATTATTGAAGAGGATCTCACAATCTATAGTGATTTCGACCTATCTCATTTTTAATCATCTACGAATCATCCATCCTCAATTTCGAGCAAATGTTTTGGAGCCATCGTAAGAACTTTTTAAGTAGTAAGTGAATATTTAAGTTTCTCCGATCACTCAATCATGTCAAAGACGAAAGATCCAAATCGGTACGAGCGATAGATCGTAATTAATTAATAGAAGAGCATTGAGTGGCCACGAGTAAATTTCTTTAGAAATTTATTCGTCAATGATTTCATATTTTTTATGAAAAATTGATATTTTTTTTTATGGAAAATTGTTGAATAATTTTTGTATATTAAATTAAAATATTCTCTTGTAAGGCTTTAATATATATTTTGTAAATAATTATTAATTAAATGTTTAATCAATTTGAATTGATAAAATAAAAGTCTCGATAGAGTTATTGTTTTTGAAAGAAAAAAATCGAGTAGAGTCAATGCTAAAAAAACCAAGAGACTTATAAAGTCATTTTAAATAAGATCTGAATTATAAGTTAATTTATTTTTAGCTCAGAATTTTCAGCGATTAATATGCCAATTTCAATTTCTCTTACGTCGTGAAAAATTATCTCACAAAAAGATAAGATTTATATTTTTCAGATGGTTTAGAATTGTATTAGAATTTTCTTTCATATCTTATGAATTAGGAATTAAATTTTATTGTTACAATTTTTGAATGAATTAATCTATTGAGTTATTTTTGAAAGTTCATCAGTAACTTTTGAGAATGGGTCTTAGTCTTAATTTTAATTTTACCATGCATTCACTCAAAATGCTTTTATAGTGATAGGTATAGAAGTAGATTCGAAAAACTGAAATGAAATTAACATTTCCACGCTTACGCTAATATGATTATTTCATATTTTAAGGAATTTTTTTTTTTTTTTTTATTATTATTAAAATCGAGACATAAATTTTGCACGGTTTTCTCTTTTCTAAAATTCAATTAAATTCATAATTTTATTTCAATAAAATCAAGTTCTATGTTAAAGCCAAGTCATAAATTTTTCATTCGTTCTTTCCTTTAATGTCCCAATGAAATTCTTTATTTTATTTTAATAAAATTAAATTTCCATATTAAAGTTACAAGTGTTTTTACTCTCTTCTTTTTCTTTTCTTCTTCTTCTTTTTTTTTTTTTTTTTTTTTTTTTTATCTGAAGTTAAATTAAAATTCACGACTTTCATTCTTACAAAATTAAATTCTATATTAAAATCATAGCTAGGTAATATATAAGATATGGCGATTGTGGATAATGCACTGAAAGTGCATTGAACCAACGTTCTGCACACGAATTTGTGCTGAATCGAGCACAAATGAAGAAAGTATGCCAAGGTCTCATTTTGGGCTCGCACACGCGACTAGGATTATTTGATATTTTGCAGTTTTATTATTAAAGTCGAGTCTCGTACGTTGCTTTTAATTTTTTTCCTTTTACTTAAAATTATACTCTGAATTCTAATTTTTTCTTTCATAAGTGAATTTAAATTTTATCTTTCATAAGTGAAAATATTTTTTACTTCAATAAAATTAAGTTTAAAATCTCACAATCACGCATAAGATATAAATAATTGCGTTAGATCATTGAAAAGAATATAATAAATGAATAAAAGGGGGTACACGGAAGTGAAACAAGAATATTGGGATGTATGCCAAGTTACTACCGTTGTCACGCGTTAAGGGAAAAAAATATTTGTTTAGATTAAAATCAAGAATTTTTCATTTTCTTTTATTCTTTTAAAACGTTAAATTAAATTAAATTCGAAATATTTTTAATTTTTTTTTTTTTTTTTCTTTTTTTTATCATTAAGTAAGTAATACAAAATTTTTATGTTCATTATTTTCTTTTTCTTTCTTTTTTTTTTTTTTTTTTTTTTTTTTTCTATAAAATCAAGTGCTATTAGAGGCATTAAAATTATAAGGGCTTTTTATAATAGCAAAACGAATGGAAAATGACAATTCAATTGAAGGATACTAAAATCGAACTGAACCGTGGGTCTCCAGATGCCAGCAACCTCCACGTGGTGAGACCTGGGTCGGTATTACTTGCGATACATCGAATTCTATATTCATATTATTAATTAACGCAAGTACTACCGGGCGAATGGCTGCATATTTAAGTACATTCTTTTATCTCTTTAATTTCAATATAATATTAAATTATATTAAATTTTAAATTGCTAATAATATTTGTATGATTAAATGGATTAGATATATTAATAGATATATTTTTAATAATTTCTTCGAATATCCTTTTCATTATTTTTATATTAATATTCTCACCTCCAGTTATCATTTAATTTTATATACTCTTATTTAATATCATTCATTCACGTTTATTCCTATTTATTATTATTTACGTTTGATACTAATCGTTCACGTGAGATAATATTCGAAGCAATTAATTGCGATCGATCTAAATTTAAATCATTTCAACGTCGCAAGAGTACTTTCGATCTAACGACCGTAATATTAAGATAGATATTAAGAACAATTTAATTGTCAAAAAGGAAGAGGACAAAAGAAAAAAAAAAAAAGGAAAAAAAAACAACGAGAAAATAGAACACAATCTTTGTAATTCTCATTCGTGTTAATTTCGAAAATTTCGAAAATTTCCAAAATTCTCGATCAATGAAAATACATGGTAACGAGTAGTTTTCCCGAAGAATTTCACTTAGCTTAACGTTAAACTTGATAACCTTTAGGCATTAGACGTTTGGGGAATGGGTCTAAAGAGGTTAAGGAAGGAAGGAAGGAAGGAAGGAAGGAAGGAAGGAAGGAAGGAAGGAAGGAATGATGGAAGGGAGGGAGGAAGGGGTTTGGATCAAGCGAATCAGGCAGAAGAAGGATGCAGTCTGGCGGAAATCGCATCGTAGACAGCGTTCGTTTATCAAAGTCAAACGAATGGACGATTTTAGTTGGAGTCACGAAACCTGAGGACTACTGCAAGTAAGTAGGTATCTATCTCTAAGTTTAATCCTATGTACCTGTGCCGAACAATGGTCTGCGCTAGCTCGAGCCAATGAAGAACAAGTTACAGATGCGACATTGCAAACGAGATAAAGCTCGAGATGATGCATCTTTCTATTTCTTTCCTGTGGCACGTGCCATTGCACAACTATAAACCACCCAGTCATCCTTCCTCTATTTCTTTATTTCTCTCTCTCTCTCTCTCTCACTCTCTCTCTCTCTCTCTAACGCGCACGTATCCGTCCGTCCAATTTTCGTCGCTTTCAATGGGCCCTCGATGCTCGCTCGATAAATCCATCTAGACGTAGAGAATATATCCGCGCTTGCCAGTTTCCGCACGTAAGCGAAACGTCAGCTTTTCGACTTCGGCTCTGCAAGTTGGGCCTTCGGCCAATAGACGACACCCCCTACGGCATATCCATCTCTGATCCTTTTCTCGACCTTTTTGCAAAGTACTTCTTGCGACCTATCTCTTACCTCTTCTTGTCCTTCTTCTTCTTCTTCTTCTTCTTCTTCTTCTTCTTCTTCTTCTTCTTCTTCTTCTTCTTCTTGTATATCTGTGGTGTATATATGTATATATATATATATATACCATCATTCTTTTTTGGCTAACAAATCTATTTTACACTTTTGTTCTTCTACGAGAGAAGAAGAAGAGGAAGAAGAGGAAGAAGAGGAAGAAGAAGAGGAAGAAGAGGAAGAAGAAGAGAAAGAAGAGGAAGAAGAGAATCCTTTTCTCGAATCATCTGTCTTTGAGTTATCCTTCCGGTCACGTCGATCCTTCTTTCCGCATCTTTCTTTCTCCTCCCTTTTCCCATTTTCCTTCTTTTCTTTCTTTTTTTGTTATCGTCATAAACGTGAATTCTTATTAAAAAAAAAAAGAAAAAAAAAGAAAGAAAGAGAAAGAAAAGCAAAAAAAAAGAAGAAAAAAAAGAGGAAGGAAATACGAAAAAAAAAAAAAAAAGAAAAAACGAAATTTCAATCATTCCGAATAAGAGAGATAAAAAAGGTTAGGGGGGAAGGGTGGGTACGGATTGAAAGTAAACAAAGAGACAGCAGAATTCCAATTTTTGTAAAGAGATCGATCGTCTTTACATGATACATCGTTTGCAAAATGATAAAGCAATCGTCGAACAATACGCAGAGATCGTTCTTTATTATCCTTTTTTCTTTTTCTCTGTTCTTTTTTTGTTCCTTTTTATTATTCTTTTTTTTTTTTGCTATTTTCTTTCTCCTTTTTTTTCTTTTTTTTTTTTTTTTTCCTTTTTTTTTATTCCAAACGCGGAACGCGCGTTTTCACGGAGTTACGGGCGAGATGTATACACGGGGGGGGGGGGGAGAACAAAAAGAGAGATAGAGAGAGAGAGAGAGAGGGAGAGAGAGAGTGAGAGAGAGAGAGATAGAGATAGAAATAGAAAAAGAGACTCTGCTGTTTATACGTATTGTATAACACCGGCTGTTTCGAGCATCGTTGCCTCGGTTATGTCTCTACCCATTTGTTTATGCGTCTTGTATAACACCGTTGAAAGGTTTTACTCGCGGAATTGCGGAGAACGGTAATGGGTTAAAACGTGCTGGTATATATATATATATATATATATATACATACTAACCGCTCACCTATATGAAATCTATTCCATTTTAGTTTCTATTATGAAAAATTTTTCGAAGGTCGATTAAAAAAGATATATTCCATAGAAAGTTCAGAAAATAATATTCAATAGTTTACTTTTTTCATTTTTCTTTTATCTTTTTCCTTTACTTTCTCTTTTCTTTCTTCGTATGACTTTTTTTTTTTTATATTTGCATCCTTTAAATCGTTAATTTTCTTCTTTTCTCTTCAATTATTATCATTATTATTATTATTATTATTATTATTATTATTATTATTATTATTATTACGTTTATGATCGAGAGAGACATTAAATGAAATTTGTTGATTAACTTCAACATTATAAAGGGTGTTTTATTAATTGATATAATTTCGCGTTGTATTTTCTCTCTCTCTCTCTCTCTTTTTTTTTTTCTCTTCCTTTTTTTGTCCTTTTTTTTTTTATTCTCGGACTCTCTTAACACGATCTCTTCGTGTGCTGCAGCATAGAAGATACCCCTTCCCCCAAGGGTTCTTGTTCCCTTTTTATTTTTCTCTCCCTCCATCCCTCTTCCACCTTTTGTAAAAAGACGAGCACTTCTTCGTTGGAAAAGTTATCCGCAGATTCAATATCGGCCTCAGCCTCTCTTAGCATCGTCCGATCAAAAGGCCCCGACCATCGAACTACTTGCAAAGTTGATTAAAAGCGATGCGTCGGCTTTAACGGCTTTCCTCGACGTTTTCACGTCGACATTTTCACGAAGCGAAGCGACGCGACGCGATGCGACGCGACGCTACGCGACGCGACGCTAGACGAGGCGAGGCGAGACGAGGTGAGGCAACACGACGCGGTTATCGCGCCCATCGACAAAGTATTTTAAAATATGTACGCGTTTGAAAGCCCCACCGCCAGCTGTGCTCTCATCGGATCGTAAAGTCGATTAAAAGCTCGCTGACGCTGGTGGCTTCCGCTCGTTAAAGTACTTGCCTCGTTTACGAACGATCTCTCTCTCTCTCTCTCTCTCTCTCTCTCTCTCTCTCACTTTTTTTATTTTTTGTTTTGCATTAGACCACTTATAGAGCTTTGTGCTACATCTATCAAAATCAAGTGCGATCGGATGTTAAAATTCGGATCGTAGTAGGGTAGAAAAATTTTTTCGATTGATTTATATGAGAAATAATATCGATTATTAATATTTCCTTACTTGGATATCGATTTTATCAATCTAACGATAATCAACGAAGAGAAAATTTCTAATTATAAAATTATCTTTCGTAATAGTTAATTTTATTAAATCGTACTTATAATACGTAAAGTTTCGATCGAATATATATGATTTCGATTGTATTATTATTAAATTATATCTGAAATTGTTACAAGTAAAAATACGACTTAAACGATTAAGAGCCATTTTTTTCTTTTCTTCTTTTTCTTTTTTTTTTTTTTTTTTGTATTATTGTTATTAATCGATTTGAATAACGTTAATGCGAAATGTACGATCGAATTAATATAATTAGAGGTGTCAATTGAAAAATCAACATACATAAGTACATACATGTCATAAATAAATAAATACATTGAAGGGTAAAAAATGATGCGAGTGATATAATGAAAAATGATTAGAATTAAGATCAATGAATGTAAGTTTTCCTTTGAATGTTGTTTTTCAATATCATACGGGATATCGACGGAACGAATCCGAATAAGCAATGGAAATATCGATCGAATATATTATTATTAGAAAAGTTAATTGAAAACGAAGTCACGTGCCGGCTCTAATTTCGCGTAGGAAAGATAATTGGGTTGTAAAATCGATCGACGTGATATTTCAAATTAAGCAGCCGATGGTAATGACCGTTCGTTAATCGGATTTTCGCAGGGACTGCTTGTTATGCGGTTGAATCGATGCAACATAATTCCAGTTGATATTTATGTCGGCGAACGACTACTTAAGGGTTATAGTAGTTTTGTTGCAATTAGAGAACGACGGGAAACAAATTGTCACGTTTTAATTGGTTGACCCACCCATCTTTCTCCCTTCCTCTCTTCCTCCCTCTCCAACCAAACCCAACTCTTCAACTTTCGTCGTATTCAACGCGAAGCAAATCGTTTCAATATACTTTGCGTGTTATTTATTAGTAATGACGTTTCTATTCTTTTTTTTTCTTTTTTCTTTCTCTCGTTTCATCGAAGAACACCTTTATCGACTCGACGGTATATTTGTTTTCTCTTTCTCCTCCCCCCCCGCTCGCCCCCGCCCCCCCCCATTTTATTAACCTCCTGGCGACGATACGGGGACGAAAAAAATGCGTTCAATTTTAATCGACCAAAAGTCGAATCCAATCGAATCGAATTAGATCTCGTCCGATTTCCTTTCTACAACGTGGTCAATTTGAAAAAAAAAAAAAAAAAAAAAAAAAGAAAAAAGAAAAAAGGAAAAAAAGAGAGAGACAATTTTCAAACGTCCGTCAGCTTCGCTTACTGACACTGTCATTCCGATTGTGTCCTATCGAAAAGAAAAAAAAAAATCATTTCTACCAAAAATTATTAAGCTTAGAAAATACTTCAAACGTTTTTTTGTTTTTTTTTTGTTTTTTCTGTTTTTTTTTTTTTTTTTTTAATTAAAAAGAAATTTCTACCTTTTTCTTTATTTCCTTTCTTTCTTTTTTTTTTTTTTTTTTTTTTTTTTTCTCCTTAACCTTCAAGAGATACATCCGTTTTTGCTGAATTTCAAATGATCGTTATCTATAACGAGTTTGATGTTAAAGTTGGGAAGGACGACGTCGTTGAATTTATCAGGAATACAAATCTTATTGTATGTTCCAAAAAATGGGATATTTATCATTATCAATCGGACAGGTTTGTTAAAGTAATCGATAAATGTATAACGATCAACGATGAAATGTTTCGAAGCATCGACAAGAGGTAGCTAGAGAAACGTAGGCAATTAGTGGGTAGATGGAACTTAATTAGTACAATCTCGATGGCGTTTCATCCCTGCTCAGGCACTTTCCCTACCTATTCCTCTCTCTGTCTCTCTCTCTCTCTCTCTCTTTGGTAAATTCACATTTGTGTCCAGTTCTCAGTCTGCTCTACCTAAATACCAGCGATGCTTCGTGATGTCAGTTTGCTTTGAAATGGGAATAAGGTTTCATGTATTCTCTCTCTCTCTCTCTCTCTCTCTCTCTCTCTGTTTCTCCGTCTTTGTCTCTTGACGAAGTCTCTCGAACGAGGAATATGAAGTCCTAGTTCCTTATTAAACTCATCCGTTGGGACGCCGATAAGGAGATAGGAACGAAATTGTGACATTGTGTCACTGACGAAAAGCTTTGAATGTTCTACAAGATATTATTTCAGAAAATATCTTTTCTATTTTTCTTCTTATTGATCACGTACGATATCAATAATTGATAAGCGATAATAATTTTTTTTTCTTTTTCTTTTTTTTCATAATAAATATATATATATATATATATATATATATATAATATTAATATAGATAATAGATAATATTAATTAATCAAGGTATGAAATGGATATAAAATTAGGTCGATAATCGATCTGTTATTTACGATGAATTATAATTATATCAATTCCTTGTTTTACCTCATTATAATTTTATCGTAATTATCTGCACTTTAGAAATGATTAACTCTGTATACAGATGTAGAATATCGGTGCTAATATGTATGGTTTAAAGAAATATAAATTATTATAGGAGATGAGAAAGAAAAAGAAAGAGAAAGAGAAAGAGAGAGAGAGAAAAAGAGAGAGAGAGAGAGAGAGAGAGAGGAGGAAATAACAATGCGAACGAACGTTTGTGGTATATCTAAAATGGAAGTTTATCGTGTTTCAGCTCAGAGATGCGGGAACGAAATGAATCATAAACGAATAAAGCATAGGTAGCAAATACCAAGAGAGAAAGAGAGAGAGAGAGAGAGAGAGAGAGAGTACATTACTATATTATTATTCCAACATTCTGATATCCACACGTTAGTTCATGCACATCGATGCATAGAACTCATTAGCAACGAAATTCATTATTGCGGTATATACAGAGAGCATTTCGTACGTTTTACGTTTTATAGAAGTTAATGAGAGTATTGAATTTTAATCATGTGTAAATTAAAATTAAAACGATCCTTTTGTTGGGCCACTTATTCTATTAAAGAAAAAAGAAAGGAAGAAATAAATAAAATTGAAAAAAAGAAAAGAAAAACAGGAAAACAACATTTCGAATCTCTACGTTTAACAGATTCTACGATTATATACATCTGTATTTTATAATATACATATAATTTTAATCGGTCAAGAGGAAAATAAAAAAGATGTTTAAAAGCTTTCAATACGAAAAATTATATCCGATACAATCGTAATTTCTTAATAATGCTACAAACATTTTTTCCCTGAGAACATATCAAATAATGATTTATATAAAAATATATCATACTGTGTAATTGTACTTCTGATTGACAAAAAGAACATCAAAAAAGGAAAAGACCGAACGAAAAACAAACAAACAAGAAAAAAAAAGGATAAGAAAAAAGAAAAGAAAAAAAGAAGAAAAAAATCTACACTCAGATAATTCACGTAGATAGAAAAGAAAAACGAAAAGGGGTCGAAGGTTATAAAGAAAAAGCGTAGTATCAGATATTAACAAAAAAAATTTCGTATTAACCCGTTCGTAAGGATTATTTTCATTAGAAAGTTCGTTAGAGAAGAGTTAGTAGTGGACGAGTCTCCTCGAATCCTTTTTTCGACGTTTCTCGTTAATTGAACCAGTTTAGTAAGCTTCCATCTCTCTTTCTCTTCCTCTCTCTCTCTCTCCCTCTCTCTCTCTCTCCCTCTCTCTCTCTCTTTGGCTTGGACTTTGGTAGTCCGAGCCCGTTGCACGAACGTATAACGGCTGAACTGGCCGCTATTCCAATCGTCATAAATTGTCGTGGCGAACGTGACGATCCTACCGAACAGCCAATAGATGTGCCCCCTGTCATTCGACCCTCGTAGCCTTCGTTCCCTACCACCACCACCACCACCACCACCACCACCGCCACCATCCCCTACGACACCCTGCTAGCTACTACGACTGCCTCTAACATCGTCCCGTCTCTTGCCAACGTTTATCCGAACTCGTTCATTCTCCATCTTTCTCTCTCTCTCTCTCTTCCTTTTTTTTCTCTCTCTCTCTCTCTCTCTTTCTCTCTCTTTCTCTCTCTTTCTCTTTCTTTCTCTTTTTCGATCAGATACACGTTTTACCTTTACCACTCCTCTTAGTCTGCATTTCTCTCTTCGAAAACTTTTCATTGGCCGATTCGTCTATTTCGTTTACGTTTATAGTTTTCATTAAATGGTTGCCGGTTAGTTATGGGTAAGTTACAAAAATAAAATGTATAAACATTATTACGATATCTATAGATATCTCTTTAAGAGATTAAAATGGGATATTTCGGAGATTAGATCGCGTTCACCTTTTTTCCTCTCTCTTTCTTTCTTCCTTCTCTTTTCTTTTCTTTTTCTTCTTCATCTTTTATTTTTTGCCTTTTGTTTTTTTTTTCTTCTTCTTCTTCTTTTCTCTCGAAACGAATTCGAACGAACGAATCTTACAGATCGTGACATTCTTTCGTTCTTTTTTTTTTCTTTCTATTTCCTTTTTTTCTTTTTTCTTTTTTTTTCTCTCTTTTTTTTCTTCTTCTTCTTCTTCTTTACAATTTTAATAATTAACATGTAAACCGCGTATATTCGCAACACCGAAGCAACAGCTAAGATTTGACAAAGTGATACTATGATTAAAGAGTTAACGTGCCCGTAGGCGTTAAAATGAGAGGGAGAGATAGAGTGAGAGTGAGAGAGAGAGAGAGAGAGAGAGAGAGAGAGAGAGAGAGAATCAAAAGTTAAGTAAGCTTGCTCGTTGATATATCGTGGAAGGTATCCTACCGAGGTATCAGTTTTTTTTTTCTCCCTTTCCTTTTCTTTTTATTTCAATATCCCTCTTTTACCTTCTCTCCCTTTTTCTCTTTTCGTTTCACCCTACCGATGGCGTAATCTCGTTTAGCGCGGGCGGTCTTGTACGGCGAAATATGATTACGACGATAGCGGTAACGATGTTAACGGAGCTGACGCAGCTGGAACGGGAACGACCAAACCCAGGAGCTGGAACATCCGTCCCAGATGGGCCCTCGTTCGGTTGATCCGGATGGATGGTGTACGGTACGATACGGTACGGTATGGTACGATACGGTACGGTCCGCTTTGGTCGGTGTACGGGCCACCCATAGCTTACCGTCCTAGTGCGCTATTCTACGACGATAATTCGAAGGAGCGCCGATCGTTATTGCTTTAACCAATGACATACCTCCTTCTCTTAGCTAGTAGTCTGATCTTTCGATCTTTTCCCCTATCTTCCTCCCATTCTTTCTCCCCTACCTTCCCTCTCATTCTACTAAAGAATTTTTGAAACTATCACTAATCTCTTTAACGTTTTATCACGTGATAGTAATCATTGATTATTCTAAGTATTATTAAATTTGAATTATTGATATTACTTTTCAGCCTCTCTCTCTCTCTCTTTTTTTTTCTCTCTATCTATCTATCTATATATCTATCTATCTCACGTGCACATTAAAATCAGCCTTTATTGGTCCACGTTCCCATGGAACGTTTTGGACATCACCTGGGACCATCACGTTGTGTTGTCTCAAGATGAACGCGTTGTTCGATGATCGATAACTTCCTGAAGGAAACTGAGCAGCTCGATTTGCTTAGGAAAATTTCTAGATCCTTCGAGAGCACGATTCCTCCGTTAACGCATTTCGAGAACAAGGGACCAACGTTGCGCCAGATGTTACTCTCTCTCTCTCTCTCTCTCTCTCTACCTACCTCTACATCTATCTCTATCTCTATCTCTCGAAGAAGGGTCTGCATTTGCTCAAGGACCTCATCCAAGAGCTTGGTAAGCATGGCTGCTATTCCGTGCTAGGAGCCTTCGCTGGTATACACGTCTAGTATCTACGAGAGGACGATCCTCGAGAGGCGTCGGCTGCGGAGGTTACTAATACGAAATACTCGAGGATTTGAATTAGCTTTTCTTCGATCGGAATCTACTTTAAAGGTTACGAAAATCTTACGAAATCACTTTTGGAAATTAAAAGTTGTTCTCTTTTCTTTTTTCTTTTTTGAACGAATCAATTCTATTATCTATGTTTCTATTTTTTGCTTTTTTTTTTCTTCTTCCTGCTTTTTCTTTCTTTTCACTCTTTCTCTCTCTCTCTCTCTCTCTCTATCTCTCTCTCTATCTCTCTGATATCAAAGAGAAATATAACATGTATTAATGTTTTTTTTAATAATTAATAATTAACATTTAATAATTAATGTCTTTTCTAATTATTACCTGATTGAAATATATGTGGGAGTTATTATTATTATTATTATTATTATGTTTTTGTTTTTTTTTTGTCCTTCCCTTTTGAAATTTATTCTTAGACGAAGACTCTTAAAATGTTGTTTCGATTGGAATATTTTTCTTCCTTTTTTTCTTTTTTTTTTTTTTTTTTTATTATAATTTGGTCGCGAGAACGTCCGCGAAAATCGTCGGGAATCGTTTTAACTGACATTCAATGATAATGGATAAGATCAGTTGACAATATCTATCGATTATCATCGATTTTATACGGATGACACATTATAGAGGCGATCGATGATGTTTAACGTTTACGCGCGCGATATTCGTATGCGTTAAAGCGAAAATGAAGTGATTTTAATTGAGGCTCGTTAATCGGAATACCATCGTATGGATTGTGTCGTTGTCATTGTCCTCGTTGTATTTTATTTAAAAAAAAAAAAATTGAAAGGAGAAAAGCAAAGAGAAAAAGATAAAAAACGAAACAGCGAAAGAGAGAGAGAGAGAGAGAGAGAGAGAGAGAGAGAGAGAGAGAGAGAAAGAGAAAAGAAAATTTGCCCTCGCAAGCTCCGTTAATAACAATGTAAAAATAAATGCATTTTAAAGGTGTCAGCTAGAAGAGGATATATTTAAATGGTCGGATGTGGAAGTAACGGAATATAAAATGGAAAGAAAAATGTAGGATTTAATAAAAAGTTAAGTTCGGGGGAGAGAGGCGGTGGTCGAGGGAAGAAGGACGTAAGTAGGGTAAAAGTTTGCCGTGCGATACGTTGAACGGCAAGCTAGGAAATTAAGAATTCCGTGCGGTTTAATTAAACATCGTGCGGAAGAAACGAGACTTTTGAAAGTAAAAGAAAGGATACGCTAAAGAGTATTATAATATAAGTGTTGTAGGTAAGTTAATGTATGTTTTGGATATTTTAAAAGAGATAAATTTTAGGGTTATAACTATGCATAGAAATGTCTGACGAGGTGATAAGGTCGCGTACGCTCGTAACGTTAATTGATTTAATTGATTTCACACACGTTACGTCATCATTGATGCGTGAAACACCCGTGGAGCCGCAGGCAACGTACTTTACTCGCGCGACACATTAAAATCACCGATCCGATCGAGTTGGCGAGCAATGGCGCAGAGACAGAATCGAACACGGTAACCTTCACGTATGTACGTAGATTACATACGTACGTGGATACGTACGTTCTGCAATTAATCGTTAAAACTCAATCGTTTTACGATTCACCGATCTACGAAGATTAAAATGTTATTTTTAAGCGGCTCGGCCCGATCTATTATTATCTACTTTTATTCGTTTTAATCCTATTCGACTCTTTCCTAAATATATTTTATCATTTAAATTAATCAAACTCGTTTACGGTTTTACGGTTTTACGATTACATTGCGTTTTCGTGTGATCTCGCTTTTGTCATTCTCTTTATTTATTTATTTATTTATTCATTTATTTTATTTTATTTTATTGCTTTTTTTTATTTTTGTTTTCGGATTTTCTTGAGCGACAAATTAAAATTCATCCGTAAAGCGCGTTCTATTCGTTTCAATTTTGATTCGCGAGATAATACACGTAATATTTGGACATATTGTTATTATAAATTCTTCGTGTTAGTGTGTGATTGTAGTGGATTAGAAATAGCCATAGCAAATGATCAATTGTCCATTATCTCTTCGCATGGCTTAAGCTTGATACGCAAAACTGCACGATTGCTGGAAGTGGAATAAATCGATTGCGCTTCGTCGAGCGCAATGACGATCGTCGTCAACGTCATTATCGTTGTTCTCTCAGTTCCGTGGTAATTTCACAAAGTGGAACCGTGTTAACGTCGCAGATCAAAATGTTTTTTAACGATGTCGTAGGATGGAAACATTACGAATCGTTCTTTGTTTCCTTTTCTTTCTTTTTTCTTTCGTTTTTTCTTTTTTTTTTCTCTCCTTTTTTTTTCTAATGTGTTTCTCTTGCTCTCTCTCTCTCTCTCTCTCTCTCTCTATAATTTCGTCAGACATCGATGGAATATTTCTTTCTTTTCGCAATATTATCACGTTTATCACGTCACGCTAAAAGAAAAGCTCATACGATATGTTTTTATATTTTGTTTGTAAGAATGATAAAAAAAGAAAAGGAAAAGAGAAAAAAGAAAAATAAAGTACAAAAAGAATTGGACAGAGTTTCGTGATATTTTACGATTTGAGCGACGAATAATGAAGTTTTGTATAAATACGCGTGAGCTCGTTTTAATTTGGCATTAAGCGCGATAAATGAGTATAACCGCGCGCGTTTCGATTGCACAGGAGCTATCGTATTTAACGTCAAAATTTATTTTACAACGTGAAACTGTACGCTTTTTATGCGAACACGCACAGTACGAATAAGTTCATATTTCAGAAATATAAATCACGATTCGTTCTCGATGTTTTAATTACATTTTAATACAACAAATGGCCCGTGATCCGTTTCCAAGCCGTACAGTCGATTACACAGTTTGTTCCATAGCGGGATAGACGGCCGGCTTTTACAATGCGCGACTTCCAGCAGGGCGTTGTTTTGGAAAAAATCCGGATTTACTAGTTAATCCGATGTGCGGGAAAACGAATATATTGTGTTATCGATGACGTCTGATAGAAGAAACAAGGAGGGTGGGGCGGTGGTAGTGGTAGTGGAAGGGGGAGAGAAGAAGAGAGAAATCGTGAGAAAGGAGGGAGGGAGATAGGAAGAAAAACAAAAAAAGAAAAAAAAAAAAAGAAAGAAAACAAAAGCCGCAAGAAAAAGAATCGTGCAGTAAATTTCGAAAAGTATTTTACGTTTAAAATTATTCGAACGTTTTTCTCTTCCTTCTTTTTTTCTTTTTCTTTTCCTTTTTCTTTTCTTTTTCCCCCTTCTTTTCTCTTTCATTAAAAAATCATTTTTCTCCGATTATTATCTTCTTAAATTCGTCACCGATCGTAAGATTAAAAACGTGAAAGTGTGAGTTTACAGATAAGCGAATAATCACGGACACAATGTATAATAAATTATATAGTTTTTTTAACAACGATAATCGGCCATATTTATTTTTATATTATCGGTTATACGCTGTGGCTTTTATCGAGAACTCCCGATGACCGAGCGCATTTTCAAAAGCTCCCCACGTCTCCACGAATGGAAGAGATACGCCCTTTAACCAGTAACAGTAATAGTAGTAGTTGTAATGATAGTAGTAGTAGTAGTAGTAGTAGTAGTAGTAGTAGTAGTACTGGCTCTACGTACGTATACACACACATATATTACAAATTTTGCAGAAAACTGCGTCGTTGAGTCGTATAACGAAACGCCGTTATCAGAAATTCTTTCGGTCATCGAAAACTTTGCACGTTTATTACGAACACAACGCTCTAAAACTCTATACGCGTATTAGATTTCGTTTGTTTTCCTCTACCCATCTCCGCCGCCACCCCCCCCCCCACTCCCTTCTCACTCTCTCTCTCTCTCTTTATGTTTGTCTATAGTATTCCTTCGAGATTTTATGTACGTGTTCTACCGAGTTAAATATTTCTCTATATGTTCATAACAAATGCCTTTGGAATTTTAACGGGGCTACTACAACTCTTGTAGTGCGAATTTGTCCTTGATCCGATTTTTTTCATTGTCGTTTACTCTTTCATTCTTTTTTTTTTTCCCCCCTTTGTTTGCTTCGCAAGTCATCGTCGCAACAACAAAAATAACAATAACAATTACAGCAACAACAACAACGAGAGAATTTGTAAACGTTAATGTCACGTGAAAAACTTTTGGCGAGTTATCGATACCATTAGATAGGCCTACGAACGAAGGAAGAAAATAGATGGAGTGGCGTGGAGGAAGGGGGGGGGGGAAGTGAGGGAGAGGGAAGAGGGAGGAAGAGAGACAGGATGGATTTATATAATGGATGGAAATCGAGGAAAGAAAAAAAGAGATGAGACGAGACGAGACGAGACGACATGATTGTACAACAGAATAGAAAGAAAAGATACGAGACGATGGTCGCGCGTGGTTTTGATAGTAGAGAAAACGGTTTATGCATTCAGTCGACGCGTTCTAGCGTGCCTGGGCACACTGAGTTCGGGGGCTCGGGATTTGGGGCTCGGGCATGGGTGGGGGGCCAGCTAGGACGCGGACGTGGACGCGGAGGTGCGGGCGCGGGTACCGCGAGGGAAAAACAAATTCGCGAATAAATAACGTTATTTACGAGGGTGGGCGGGTGAGACAGGAAAACTGCTAGGGAATGGTAGGTTGGGGATGAGGTGGGGAGGAAGGTGGGATATGGGGTGGTACCGGTGCGAGAGGAAAATCGGTTGGAACGAGACAGGGAGGAGATACTCTTCGTACAGGATTTGAATAACTCGTTCGGTACCGGGCTCTCCTCTATCGGACCTCCTCTCTACGTGCACGCTGCAAGCGGGACAATCGAATGCGAAAAGCGGTACACACCTTTCTCTCTCTTTCTCTCTTTTTCCTCTCTATCTATCTATCTATCTATCTATCTATATATATATATATATATATATATATATATATATATATATATATATATCTACCTCTTTTTCCCTATTGTCCTATCTCTCTCTCTCTCTCTCTCTCTCTCTCTCTTTTGCTATCCACGTACGGCTGTTAATTTTTAAGCCAGACGAACGACGACCGTCAGCTTTCAGAGAGAAAGAGAGAGAGAGAGAGAACGAAACTGCGGTAAAGGTGAATGAATATTTTAAAGGTCGTGAGATCGATGATTTCGTTTGTCCCATTGAATTCGAAATGATCGAGAGGCATCAGGGATAAATCTCGATCGTTAATTGTTATCAATTATTTTACTCTTTTTTCTTGGTAATAGTAGAGCAAGGTTAGTGATAAGTATATATAATGGCATACGACCAATTTCGATTATGTCAACAGTGTGTTATACTGACGGAAAAGGTTCATTTTGTTGGTTCGGTAGGGTAACAGGGAAAAAGGTTCCATTTATTATATCGACTTTTAACGAGTTTACTTTTGACGTATATTATAACTCGAAATGTTCCGTCCTCTCGTTACAATCTCGTTTCGTACAACGCGTGTAACCGAGTATGGTTAGGAGTCACTCTCACTCTTTTTCACTCACTCATTCTCTCTCTCTCTCTCTCTCTCTCTCTCTCTCTCTTATTTTCTCCTCTCTTTCGGAGTCGTTAATTAAAAGGACTAAAAGTCGTCGTCGTCGTCGTCGTCGTACATATCGTGTCGCCAATGACATAAACGAATCGATAGACTCGCTTACATTCGTTTCGTTTCGTTACGACGTACGAAAGGAAACGAAACGAAACGAAACGAAATCAAATCAAAATGAATCGCGTGCGTTTTCTCTTCGCCCGTTAGAAACGCCAACGGCAATATCATTTATTACTTCGCATTTGCTAACCATTCCGTTGCAACTAACGCGACAAACTTGGACTTTTCACTGAATTATAACCGTAATAGAGTGTATATATATATATATGTGTATGTGTGTGTCGTACATATCGAAGTTAAGAGTATGTACATTACTCTCTCGTAGTGAAATACTATTTCGGTGACAGAATCTAATGGCCTAATGGCTTCTCGATTTTTTTTTGCCCTCATCTCTCTCTCTCTCTCTCTCTCTCTCTCTGTATATATATATATATATATATATATATATGTCACTAAATTTTCGTTTCAATCAGATCTCTCACGAAAGACGAAAAGTGCGAAGGTGAAAGAGAAAAAGAAATTAGTCTCTCGGCGTTCGTTTTTCGTGTCGTCGAGTTTTTTTTCTTGATTAAAAAAGAAAAAAAGAAAAAAAAAAAAAAAAAAGAAAGAAAAAAGAAAAAACAGAAAATATCCTTCCACCATCTACGAACGAAGAATACACATCGATTCGTTCGTCTCGTCTCGTCTCGTTTCGTTTCGTTTCGTTTCGTTTCGTTTCGTTTCGGTAACAACAAAACGGGAAATACTTTTCAACGGTGACTAAGATTAATGGGAAAAACGCGTGGTAGTCGCGGAGAATGTATTTTCTTTATTTCTTGCCATTTTAAAAATGTTTAGGCACTTTAGGTACTTACTTTAAACTACGTCCCATCCAGTTTTCTAACCGACACTTCTCCAACTTTTTTTTTTTCCTTTTTTCTCCCTTTTTTTCTTTTTTTTTGGTCACCTTTTTCTTCTATCCTAACGTTTCACGTTCTCCAACTACTACGTACATATATGTCGAATACACACGCATGTCGTAAAAAAAAAAAAAAAAAAAAAAAAGAAAACAAAAAAAAAGAAAAAGAAGAAAAAAATAAAGAAAAAAAAAACACGCGAATTGGCAATATAATTATTAGCATACGTAGACGTATAGCAATAAGTATAATTATGATAAGTTACATATCTATGATATTTCGTGTGAAAAGGAAGGATCGTTGTAACAATGGTGTTTAAAAGGAGGACAGCGTTAATAAATCATGAGTGGCTCTACTAAGACCACGACGTTCACTGCCTGCCTCGCAAATCCTTAAGGATTCCGTAAGATCTTGGCGTGAACCTTAATCCCTTTGGGCTCCTCCTTCTTAATTCTGGAAAGGCGACGACATCGGTAGAAGGACGCGATTTACTTTAAGGAACGTTTCGGGCCATCGGCTAATCCGACCTTGTCGTCTTGCGTTATGAATGCTGTACTCCTACTTCCATTTCCACTCTCATCCTCTTTATCGTTCACGATCCCTTTTCTCTTTTTATTTTCTTTATTTTCAAACGTCTTTGCAATTCGTAAATTTGATTTGGAAATATTCTAATACTTTCATATTATTGTATATAAAATAATTTCGATGAATATAAGGATTACAAACGAAAACTTATCCACGAAATAATTTTATACGAACGTTCAGATTTATCGCAAAAAAAAATTGCACGATGATATATATATATATATATATATATATATCCCGTATATGAGTGGAGTAAAATGTATAGAGGGGTAGGGGGAAGGTTGACGTTTGCCCTGTATTTTTTTTCTTTTGGTTCCTTTTTTTTTCTCTCTTTCATTCGTTCTCGTCGTTAGATGAGCGTTATTTTATTTCTTTTTCTTTTTTTTTTTTCTCTTTTTTTTTTTCTGGTTATACCGTTGATTTGTGATGTCATAATCAAGGGGAAATGAAACGAACAGCGGGCTGAGGGTGAGGTGGGCGGCGGTGGTGTTACTGGTGAGGGTAGGTGAGAAAAGTAAGGGAGGAAATGTCGCGTTAAATAATTTAATTAATATTACGTTATAACCACCTACGTACTCATTTTGCCGGGTAAAGTAATATAATTATCGTTTGTCATTTAAATTAGGTATTATATTAAGATCCCAGCGGGAGAGTTGGCCGAAAGTCGTAAAGCCGTCGATCTAACGAAGATAAAATCTTTGTGGCTCGCGCGCGCGTACGTACGCTTTGGTGGGGGCGGGAGGGAGGGGGGGCGGAGAGACAGAAATTCGGTGATTTAAACTGGTTAAGATAATAAATCGGCTTGGACCAAAGTTATTCTCGTCTCGAATGAATTCCTGAGAAACAACAAGATACACCGACTAAGAGACAAGTTTCTACCTTTAACCAAGTACAATAGAACTACAATTATCCGCACGCCTATGGAGCATATTTTGAGTAGTATACTCGGGCATGGATTAAGCGCACTTTCGATTACTCGTCTGCCCAATAACCGCAAGATCGATTATTCGCACTGCGCGCGTGTTTTTGAACCTATAAACCGCACCGGAATTTCCAGCTCGTTAGACTTTAACGTGCCCTAACGAACTCTTAATGTATCGGCTTTGGTATAGAGAAAGGTATAGAGAGAGAAAGAGAGAGAGAGAGAGAAGTAGAAGAGAGTATATAGCTCCTATCGATCCTTACGCCTGTTTAATATCCAACAGAAATCCTATTTCGAAGGAGCTCAATTCGATCAAATTCTATACAAACTGTAGCAGAATGAATGGTATTTCACGGCAATGAAATATGAATCGAACGATCGTAAAATTCGATAAAAATTCATTCGAAATACTTAGATACTATAATAATGGTTGATGATAAATCAATCGTAAGATTTATGGATATCACGTAAATATCACTTTGTCGCGAATAGAATGTCAGAAATTGGTGTGGATCGTATTAGTGTCGTTTAATTTCGTTCAAAAAGGAAGAACGATTAGAAGAAGAAGAAGAAGAAAGTAAAGAGGAAGTAAATAAATCGTTAATTAATCGGACGATTTATTTTAATATTTTCACATGTAGAAATAATTCAATTGTCATGGTGTGTTCATTTTCGGCGATGTTCGTAGGAAGTCGTGTTGCCGGGATTTCCTAGTGGCTCGTTACTATTGCTGCTATCAGTTGTAGTGGTGGTGGTGATGATGGTGGGAGAAAGGACGATTGAGGACGTTGGGCGAGGTCGGGTAGGGCAGGGCAGGGCAGGGCAGGGCAGGGCAGGGCAGGGCAGAATAGAACAGAACAGAGCAGAGCAGAGCAGAGCAGAGCAGGGCAGAGCAGAGCAGGGCAGGGTAGGCCAGGGTAAAGCCAAGAATCAAGTTGGGGCGATAAACAGGATCGTTTTCGGGAGATTCTCTTAACCGTTATTCGAGATAGGTACCACCACCTTTGACACGTTTCGTATCCACAGAGTCCATTGTGTCGAATGCAATTGCGGGATGACAATCAAAGGGGACAATCAAAAAACTTAACGATATCCGATTACTCCGTGTCTTCGAACGAATCGATGACGTTCTATCTCTCTATCTACGTTTATCTTCTTCTTTTTTTTCTTTTTTTAAGATTTATCTGTAGACACATCCATAGATAATACATCTATTTATATGATATTAAATTGAAATGGATGATAGGGGCGAATATCTTTACGATAAATATATACATAAGTATTTATCTAGATTTATAAAAGATTTTAACGAGTGATATATATAAGAGAGACAGAGAAAAGAGAGAGAGAGAGAGAGAGAGAGAGAGAAAAAGAAATTGATATAATTATTTATAACATTTTTGCTATGTACTATCAAAAGAAAAGTACGTACTCTTTCATTCCTGACCTTTCTAACGATGAGAACCAACGTAGATATACTTTGAGGGTTCGTCTCGAAGAATTGAAAAAGATCACTCGGGTGCGCTCTTCCGTTTCCGTCCCTATCTTCTCCTTTCTTTCTTTCTTTTTCTCTTTTTCTATTTCTCCCTCTCTCCCTCTCTCTTTCTTTTTCTTTTTCTTTTTCCCCCTTTATTGCAGAACCTCGCCTTTCTCGCGTTCCCTATTCGCGGGGGAACTAATTTAAATCGTAATGGCCCCGAAAACGACCGGGAGTTTTTTGCTAGACCGCCATTTGTCTGTCGAATGCGAACGAGTGCACGGCAAATTCCACGTACGAAATTTAGGAGCTCGTTCAAACGATATTCCAACTCCCTCGGGGAGATCGGCTTTTCGATCGGGCAAACATTGTCGATGACAACGAGGGCAACTACGTTGGATAACGCGTTGACCTCGAATCGATGATGTCGCGATTCTTATCGGTCGGAAGTTTATTTTATTCCTTTTCGATCAGCATTTACGTTCAAGAGCCGTACGTAGATAAGATCTCACTTTGTTTTTCGTTCTTCTCGAATTCAATTCTCTTATCTATTGCGCATCTCTCGATGCAACTCTCTCTCTCTCTCTCTCTCTCTTTTTCTATATTTGATAACGACGATATACGTTAGAAGATGGAATAGATATTTCATTGAAAAAAAGTAAAGGAAAAGAAAAAAAAAAAGGAAAGATGAAGGTAAGATGAAGAAGAAGAAGAATAATAGGAAGAAATAGCACAGTGAACATTTTCTCTGAGAAGATAACGTTTCCTATCGATCGATCGATCGATAACATCAGTGAAAAGCTGAACTGAACGTCGATCATGGAAAAAGGAACGACGCTCGTTTCGTAAATCGTCACAAGACTCCTTCTTCAATCCTAAACGGTTCTCGTTCGATGGCGACTACGAACGACGATGATGGAGAAGGCGGTGGTGGTGACGACGGCGACGATGGC
>NC_060960.1:8951838-8959338 GCF_910589235.1 Vespa crabro | reverse complement strand
TCTATCTATTTCTATCTCATAGTTGTCTTCGTCTTTGCTCGTCTTTCGTCGTTATCGATCCAACTGCGCTTCGTTTCAACGAACGAGTTCCCTTTGATCGATAGTTAGCCGGCCCATTCCGATCTGCAGCTTTACTCTCGCAATTTCGCGTTAAGGTAGAGATTTACGGTAGCCGCAACTGACAATGCGAATCCGCTTTAATAACCGAGCTCGTCTTTATTGCCTCCCGGTTTGTACCATTTGTACGTGCGATTCACGACCGCCTACTTTACAATCCGCCGTAGATTCGCATTATTAGATAATGCGACAGCTATACGACGGAATTTACTGTCTCTCCCTGGGATCCTGGAAAGCTCCTTGACAAACGCGAGCTAGCGAACGTACCGAGCAAACCGACGTAGCGAGCAAACCGACGACAACTTCGCGATCCCTTTCGTTCCCTCATCTCATTTATATATAATAAAATATATATATATATACATATACATATATATATATATATGCGTATTAAAATTTTGATGAAAATTTTGCGTGGAATTTTCTTAAAAGAGATAAAAAAAAAAAAAAAGAATAAATAAATGATCTATTTCTTTTTTTCCTTTTTCATGTTGTTTTCTCTTTTTTTCTCCATCCATATTCCAACATATACCTACAATAATTATTAACGTAGTGAAATTTTCGTGAAAATTTTGCGCGAAAATTTCTTAGAAAAGATAAAAAAAAAAAAGAAAAATATAAATAAATGATCTATTTCTCTTTTTTCTTCCTCTTCTTTTTTTTTTTTTTAAATTTTATTTTTTGGTCCTTTTTTTTTCTTTCTTTTTTGTTAATCGACATTTCAATAAAAATGAAAAATATATTATGGTATTGTTGTTTCACTGGTTTCGACGCAAAAAAGAAAAAAGAAAAGAAAAACAAAAAAGAAAAAAAGAAAAAGGAAAAACAAAAAATAAAAGAAAAACAGAGAAAGAAGAAACAAAAGAAAAAAAAATATAAGCAAAAGAATAATAAAATACACGGGAATGTATTTAATAATCCTATTAGTTCTTCTATACTCGTGAAAACATTTTTTTGTTTACTTTTTTCTCTTTTCTGTTTTTCTTTTCTTTTTTTCTTTTTTCTTTCTCCTATCTTTCTTTTTTCTTTTTCTTTTTTTTTTTTTTTTGCACTCTCCCTTAGAGATAGAGAAGAATAAAATTGCATGTGACATTACATACATTTTTGAACTAGGATAAACCGATTTTCGGGATTGTGGGTCATTGGGTCATGTCTCGCGTTTGTCACGTACGGTCGCGACGTGAAAATAATAAATATTCTTAATTAAAAAAAGTCAAATGGAACGAAAGAAGATATGCAATCGCTTTCTCGTCGTTTAATCTAAGCTCTAGCCAGTCTTTTTTTTTTATATGACTTAATTGAACGTTTAACGCAAATATGTTTTCTTATATATCTTTTCATTATAATCGACTTTCTGTTTTGAAAGTCTCTTTCTTGTCTCTCTCTCTCTCTCTCTCTCTCTCTCTCTCTCTCTCTCTCTCTCTCTCTCTCTCTCTCTCTCTTATTCCTTTGCTTTCCATGAGAACTTTTCTTCAGTCGAAAACTGGGCCACCGGATGAGACAACGGTATTGAAATTTTCTATTCGGATAGTCCTCTCACGACGTGATTTTACGTTAAAGCTAAAATCCGTGCCGGAATTTGTTTTACCATTTTGTACGGAAGATAAAACTCGTTGTTATTCCTCTTTCAATGATTTTTATCGTTTTAACTAAAAAAAAAAAAAAAAAAAAAAAAAAAAAAAAAAAAAAAAAAAAAAAAACAGCTAAAAATATACATATGAAACGTTTGATTTCGTATGTGTATCTATTTTTTTCTTTTTCTTTTTTCTTTTTTTTTTCTTCGTTGTTAATCATTATCGTCGATGAACTACGAACGATTTAAAGTTCATTCGATTATTTATTTCAAGGAAAAAAGAAAAGGGAAGAAAATTCTTTGCGATATAAATATTAATATTTCCTTTTTTCCTTCTTTTTTTTTTTTTCTTTTCGTTATAGTTTTGTTGAATTTATCAAATTGAAAAATCGTTCTCAGTATTCGTTTCTGAATAAAATTGAAAATATTTCTATTAATAATAAGATATAGGTATAGGTCAAGTGGATTTGCTCGTCTAAATTCGTGGTATGTATTCGTGCGCATTGCAATAATGGCAACTGGTAAACGAGCGACCGATGAATGAAAGGGACTGCATCGAAAAGCGCAATTTCCTTTCGGCGCAAACGACACGCTGGAGGCCATTCGGTTATCCAGAATCACCTAAATGCCGAAATTACAATCCGATGTGGTAAACAGGAGATATGATCGGTGTAGCACAATGCCCACGTACAATACTTCCACATACTCTATCTTTCTCTTTCCATCTCTATCTGTCTCTATCTATCTATCTATCTATCTATCTCTCTCTCTCTCTCTCTTTCTCTCTGACTCTCTTTTTCTCTCTATTTTTCTCACTGAAGATCGCGTTTCCGGTCAGGATCGTTTTAACCATCATTTTCAAAATTGTTTTCCTCCAAACATTGCCCTTTGAACTTCGAAACGATCAAATACCCCAGTAGATAAAATCTGTACGATTAAATATCACGTGACAATTTCGAGGGGACGCATTCCTTTCCTTTCTTTCTTTTTTTAATTTTTGTTTTTGACAATATAATAAATTGAAAATTTCATGTATGATCAATTTAAACGAAAGAAACGAAAAGCAACGCAAAACTGAAGGGTAGGCATTGATTTCTTCGATGCCTCTCGACAGTTCATTTGTCAGCTTGTTGACGAAAAAAAAAAAAAAGAAAAAAAAATAACAAAAAAAAAAAAAAAATAACAAAAAAGAAAGAAAAAAAATAGGTACCTTAAAAGAAAACAAAAAAGAAAAAAGAAGAAAGAAAGAACAAATGATGCTACGTCTCGAGATTTGAATCTAAATGCGCCTTCGATCAGATTCGATTGGTTTGATTAACCATACACGGCGGGGATGTCGGGTTAACGAGGAAAAAGAATTTCTCTGTATTAAAAGAGGAAAGAAAATTAAAAAAAAAAAAAAAAAAAAAAAAAAGAAAAAACAACAACTTGCCAGCGACTTAAAAATCTTAATACCCGTTCTGACATTCTTACCTTTTTCATCTCTCTTTTTTCTTTTTAGTAAAAATTGATTTAAATGATATTGAAACACTGGCTGCCATAGGGAAGTTCAACGGGGTGTCGAAGGGGTTAGAGAGAGGGAGGAAGGGAGGGAGGGATGGTGGAGTGGTCGGGGGGCGATGGATGGAGAGGAGGGGGACAGGGTAAGAGAGTGAGTGTGGGACAGGGGGGACGAGAAATCGAACAAAGCTCGCGAGAGATCGTTTGAACGAACGATCTCACCGATCGATTTTGCATCGTCGTCGAGAGAAAGAGAGAAAGAGAGAGAGAGAGAGAGAGAGAGAGATGACCATGGCCGCTTGTAATTGCATAACATTGCGTTTGTTCAGTGAAATGTATTCACGGCGATAAAATGAAAAGCGAATCCCGTTTCGTGCACACGCGTTTCGTGTCCTGTAAAACCTATCGCATTCTGAACGCTATAGGGAAAAGAGCGGGAGTGAGAGATCACCACCATCCCATCTATTCTATTCTCTCTCTCTCTCTCTTCCTCCCTCTCTCTTTATATTTTACCCTTTCTCTCTCTCTCTCTCTCTCTCTCTCTCTCCCTCTCCCTCTGCGTTTCGAATCTCCTACACGTCTATATACATGCATACATATATATATATACATGTATATATATATATATATATATGTATGTATATATATATATATATATATATGTGAGTGTACGCATATAGATAAAGAGGAAGAGGGGTGATACCCGCACACATGGAAAAGCTAGCAAACGCTTTGTCCGTAGGGACGAGGAGTCTGCGTTAGGTGTTAACGATGAATTGTGGTCAGCCAGAGACCAAGCTAGCTACCCCACCAGGAGATCAACTTTAAAGCTTTCCTGCACTTTTGCGTCCTTTCTAATGGCTTTGCAACCGAAGCCAATTCAGTGCTTCGTTTCTACCCGGTCCAGTAAACCCCTCCCCTATCTTCCACTTTACTTTCCCGTCTATTTCTGCCTATCCCAAAACCGATCCCCACTCTTCCCCAATTCATTTTCGACATGACAACTCAAGGCATCTTTCGTCCATCCATCCGTCCAATCATCCGTTTCACCTAACATCCTGAAACGTTACAACGCACTAGAGTATGCGACTGTTAATTACGATTTGCGATTCAATCGTTGAAATTGTCGAGGATTTCTTTCGAAACAAATTACATTGGTAGTTCAAAATCACGGGGAACATAAAGCTTGGTCCTCTTAAGCCAATAGTTATAGTCACGGTCGTATTCGCGGCGTCAACATGTAAATTAGTCTCGAATCATATCAGCGCTCTCATCTTTAGGTCCAACGGTCTTATTATTTTTTAGGAGAGAGAGAGAGAGAGAGAGAGAGAGAGAGAGAGACTTCAAGTTTGAGTCGGTGTTGATAAAACATGTACTTACGTACGTATGTATATACGTACATATGTATGCATGTACATATATGTATAAGATTGTATGAATATATATATATATATATATATATATATATATGTACATACATATGTACATATGGTATGTATTATATCAGTGACGTTGGAAGCCTATGCCATTCTACGAATATTTCTTCGGCAAAACGAAATTATTCTAGCGCGTAGAGAGCAATTTTAGCCGAAGTAATTCCGGTAGACGATCTTTTTAAAGAGCTCTTAGAAGGAGGACAGCTTGCCGTAGGGTTCGCCTTAATGAAGGTCGGCCATCTTCGTCCCACCCATTCGGCAGAGGCTGCCGGTGGGTTCCTTATCAACATTAGCCAGCGAGACGCCAGGGAGAATAACATTGGCCTCTGGCGAGTAATATATCCATACTTCCCGTCATCCCTTAATGCATTATGCATAAGGGTTCGATATATCCTATGTACGTGTATGCGTATGCACGTGTTCGACTATATGTGCATGCGCTTGCGCGCGCGCCTTAGTCTCTCTCTCTCTCTCTCTCTCTCTCTCTCTGTCTCTGTCTGTCTTTCTCTATATATCTATCTCTATTTCTCTCCCTTATCGGTCTGTTTCTCGCTCCTTTTATCGTATCTTTCTATTTCTCTTTCTCTTTCTTCGAACGCGCGTTCGAACGGTGTGTATAATGTGGCTTTGCTTTCAGTGCTATCCCTGAAAATGCGACTCCTTATCGAGAAGGCCTGCATAATGATAACAATCGAAATTGAGGGAGAGAAGTTGGCCGAGGCCAACCCTATCCAGTCGTTGATGAAAATTTGATTCCTTTCTGTGGAATCGTTCGACCGAATAAATTTCATTCGCCGTGTTGTTGAAGCGGTCAAGAACGAATGAAGCGAAATAAGTAAAAAGTCCATAGGAAACGTTTATTAACTGCATTATAATCCTGTAAATAAATAATAACGTTGTTGCTGCAGCATTTTTAATGCGCATTGTTTGAGTTTTAGCTTTCTCTCTCTCCCCCTCTCTCTCTCTCTCTCTCTCTCTCTCCTTTTTTCTTCTTTCTTTCCTTTTCGTTCTTTTTTTCCTTCTTTTTTCTATCTTTTTTTTGTCGTTTTTTTTTTCTTTTTTTTTTTTTTCGTTTTCGACAAGTTACACGAACGTATCGACGTGCACGTATCGTAACGTTTCTTCGTTATCGTAAAGAATCCGAGCGTTATTATGCGATGTGCTAATATTTGCTGAAAATCCACTCTTCCGCACGCAAAACGCGCGCGCTTGCTTAGCATGCATGAGTAGAAAAATTGAGATACTTATTTGAACAGGTTAACTGCGGCAACGGTCGTATAGATCGACCAGGAGATATTTTTATTACGCCATAACCAGTAAAACGAGCGTTGCTAGCTTGCATTATATTCTTTGCCAACGAACTATCCTAAGCGGAAATACCTCTCAAAAAATACCTACTACATACACAGACACACATACACATACATGTATATATATTATATATATATATATATATATATATATATATATATATATATATATATATATACATATTCATTACGTATATAAATACTTATTACATACGTATATGTATATATATATATATATATATACACCAAGGATATGTGGTTCCTGTCGTGTCGCTTTGTTACATTATGTTATAACGTGTAACGTAAATTTCTTTTTTTATTACTACGACACGTTTAATATTTTAGAAAAATAAAATTACGACGTTGTGATTTGAGTCGGTAATAAGAAGAGAAAAAAAAAAAAAAAGAAGAAGAAAAAAGAAAAAAAGGAACAAAAGTAAAAAAAAGAAAAGAGAATTACATACTATCATTAATTTAATTTAGAAAATGGTTACATTGGTCAATGTTCCTCGTGAACAAGAATACTTTTAGTTTTTCACGTTAATCAAAATTTATGTCGCTTAAAGATTACATGTAATTTTTTCACTTGAAAATTTTTATCTTACACGCGATCGCGGCTGTCGTGTGATTGAAAAAAATAAATTCAGGGAGAGAAAGAAAGAAAAAGGGGAAAAGAGAGAATGAGAAAAGAAAAAAAAAAAACAATAAAACAAAACAAACAAACAAACAAAAAAAAAAAACAAAAAGGGAAAAGAAAGAAAATTGAAGAGAAAAATTAACGGAAACGAAAAAGCGTGGCGTAAAATATCTGGTATTACGTCTATGATCTAATATATAATTTTTTGTGTTTTTTTGTTTGTTTTTTTTTTTGTTTTGTTTTTCTTTAATTACATTACATAATACTCGCGTTTATACGGTGATTCGTATGTATTATTAAAAGTGAATAACGTCTTGGCAATTGTAAAGCAAAACAATTTTACCCAGTTAGTTCTCTCGTTAACGCATTTAAACACACGAACATGGAAGGAAGCTCACCATATATATGTATATATGTATATATATATATATATATATATATATATATATTTTCGTTTCATTTATGTGACTTCAGTGCAAATTATTGAACGTGAAAACGCAAACATAATTTAGCTTTACGTCTCATGGCATATTGTATTTTAATATCGGTGTTATCCAAGTGATTGTATATTCTCATTCGTTTGAAAGAAAATAAAAAGAAAAGTAAAGGGTTAAGAATTAGACAGACAAAAAGGGAAATTTTGTATTTGAAAAAGAAGAAGAAGAAGAAAAAGGAGGAGAGAAAGAGTATTGAGAGAAAAAATTCGTACCAAAGAAAATCACATTAAACGAGAATGCCTTACGACATATTATGCTTAGGTCAAAAAAACTAAATATCGATCCATTAATTTTATTAGTTATGTACGCGGGAGTTACGCATAATGCGCATATCGTCCATTCGAAATTACAGAACGTTAGCGCGGGCAAAGTTTAAATTGCTCTTTAACCAAGGTCCGTATAACCATTAAAATGGTAATAACGCGTCTGG
>NC_060960.1:8944338-8946838 GCF_910589235.1 Vespa crabro | reverse complement strand
TTTCAAAAAAAGAAAATAAAAAGAAAAGGAAAAAAAAGAATCTTCGTCCTAGTTTAATCATTCTTTTTGAAGAATGAAAAAGAATTCTCAAAAAAAAAAAAAAAAAAAAAGGAAAAAGAAAAAAAGAAAAAGAAAGAGAAAAAAAGCAAAGAAGAAAAAAAAAGAAAAAAGGAGACCAAAGAAATTCCACCGACTCACATTGAAATTGTTCGTGAATGAGAAATTTTCTTTCTTTCTTCTTTTCTCCTTTTTATTTTTTTTTCTGCAAAATAAATATCAAAGAACCCGATTGATTTCTATCTACACGTTATACGCTAACGAAGAACTCGAAGTCAAAGGATAAATAAATTAAATTAAATTAAATTAAATTAAATTAAATTAAATCAAATTAAATATAAATGGGTGTGAAAGGAGATAAGAGAGAGAGAGAGAGGGGGGGGGGAGGGAGAGAGAGAGAAAAAGAAGAAGGATTAATTTGTTCTTGAGGGAAGGGAGGGAGGCAAAATTATTTCGTCTATCATCTAAACGAAAGATATTTCTGTTGAAACGATGATTAGAACAGTTTTTACCCTATTTTTTTTCTTTTTCTTCTCTTTCTTCTACCTATTTTCAAATTGATCGCGGTGCGCTGCGATGGTCCGTCGTTCGTAAAAAAAAAAAAAAAAAGAAAAAGAAAAAAAAAAGAAAAAGAGAGAAAAAAAAGAAGTTGACGCGGTACTTTGATGCTTTCCCTGGTATGCAGGTAATTGAAAAATTGTTCTAGGCATGATGATAAGAGAGAGAGAGAGAGAGAGAGAGAGAGAGAGAAAGCAAAAAAGCAAAGAAGAAAAGAAAAAAAGAAAAGAAGAGAAACAAAATTGCAGTTGGGAACGGGAAGAGGGATGAAATTATTTTTTATAGTTTCTTTTAACGTGTGAGCGAGCGAGAGAGAGAGAGTTTGGAGCGTGACGACGTAAAGCACATCCACGAAATGTCACGATTATAATCTCCCAGGCTCTGTAAGTTCGTAACTTTGTTCCATTACGTGAGCCGCGCGAGAGGAATATAATGAATACGTGCTTCGTATTCGGTAAGATTCGTACAACGCTCACGATGTTTCGTTGGAAAAGTATAAGAAAAGTATTTCTTGGTAAAGTGTAGAAATTCTAGAACATTTCTCTCTCTCTCTCTCTCTCTCTCTCTCTCTCTCTCTTTATCTCTCTCTCTTCAATCTTTTGTCTACAAATGTTTTTCTTCTTTTTATCTATTTATTTATTCTTTTTATTTCTACAATTTATACAGATAATAATTAAAACGATAAAAAAAAAAAAAAAAAAAGAAAAGAAAGAAAAATAGTCAAAATAATAAGTAAAACGATTAAAACGATCAGAAAATTGAAATGATCTCGTTTCTATTGTATAAGCGAGGAATGAATTTGTAAACGTTTGTTACGTTGTACAAATCTGACGATTTAAAACGACTACGACGACGACTACGACGACTACGACGAATCCGACGACGACGACGAATCCGACGACGACGACGAATCCGACGACGACGACGACGACGACGACGACGACGACGACGACGACGACGACGACGACGACGACGACTATATATCAAAGGATATACGAGCCAGGATTATTTGAGAAAAATAATAGCAAGATTAATATCGGTAAAGTATCATTGATCCGTTCGCGTTTTAGTCGGTTATTCGCGATATGCCGACGAATACGACGACAAATCATTCTTAGATGAATTATTACATCGTAGACGATCCCGAAAAGAAGAGAAACTATAAATGATCGAACGATCGATAAATCATTCTGTCGAAAAAGAGCTTTTTAAGTTCGTTACCTGTCATTCACCTTTATCGTTGAGCGACTCTCTCTCTCTCTCTCTCTCTCTCTCTCTCTCTCTCTTTCTCTATCTATCTATCTCTATCTATCTATCTCTATCTATCTATCTATCTATCTCTCTCTGTCTCGTAACCCCTCTAAGTCATCCCCTTGCATTTTTTATCTATCCTTTCTACCGAGGACGGATAGATAGAAACATAGAATGAGAAAGAAAGATAGAGAGAGATTCGATGGCGTTAGTCGTTTATCAATCGTCCGTACTATCCGTTGTCAAATCTAGGAACCGTTTGAAAGGATAAAGTCAATATATACTTCCATCGAATATTTATCCTTTATATATATATATATATATATATATATATATATATATATATGTCTCGATTGATTAGATTTAGATAATAATATTCTTCACAATCGAATTTTTCCTATTAGATTTTTTATAAAAGATTTAAAAGAAAAATAAAAATATATATATATATATATATATATATATATAGAGAGAGAGAGAGAGAGAGAGAGAGAGATAAAATAAAATGAATTGGTGGGATTCGATATTATTTAATAAGATCCGAGGGAAAAAAGAAAGAAGCAAAAAAGAAGAAGAAGAAAGAAAAAAGAAAAACGAATTGGAAAGATAAAAAAAAAAAAAAAAAAAGAAAAAA
>NC_060960.1:8934338-8939338 GCF_910589235.1 Vespa crabro | reverse complement strand
GTGAAGTAGGGATGAAAGAAGTAGAGGGGAGGAGGGGTGGGGCCTTGAAGGGAGTATGAAGGGGAGAGAAGAGGAGGATGAAGGTGTACCCCCGCAATGCGGCATAGCTTCTCTGATCCGATTGCAAGCCCAGTCAGCGTCCTGGAGAAGAGTCAAAGAGTCGGCTGAGGTTGCCTGGATAGTTCCGTTGGCTGGGTTGGCTGCTGACTTTCGTTGGTAATATTTCTTGGGATTGCTTATTTCCAGATGCTCCAGCTTCTCTGTAAGTAGAAGAACTAGGATTCTTCTTCTTACTCATCCGAACGAATGAACGAAAGAACGTTCGCCTCTTATATTCCTCTACCTTCTCCCTACCACCTATTCCTTTCTATTCGTGGATAACAGTTAGAAAGGAAAAAAGAAAGGAGAGAGAGAGAGAGAGAGAGAGAGAGAGAGAGAGAGAGAAAATTGTATATCCTTTTCGTTTTTCGTACTCTTATCGTCGAAATTCGATTCACGTTGTACTAGTACTCGATCGAAAATACCAAAAATCTACGAATCCCGATTTTTATATTTGGACAGCGTTCTCCAACGTTCGCGAACGCTCGCGTCCATGGAAATCGGCTTAGATCTTTCTCTCTCTCTCTCTCTCTCTCTCTCTCTCTCTCTCTCTTTTCTTTCTTCCTTTTTCCTTCTCTCTTTCCTTTTTAGAAAATAACTCTTTATACGAATACCCTGGGGGCGAGCCGTTCCCGCGAATTTTCTTTCAACTGGTATACGTAAACGTGAGACTGTATGGGATCGTGAAGAAACGCGTACAGAAGGATATAGAGAGGATTTGCTTCTTGAAAATCTCTTTACCTTGGGAAACCTCCTCCTCTATTCCTCTCTCTCTCTCTCTCTCTCTCTCTCTCTGTCTCTATCTAATTCTTTCTCTCTCTTTCTCTTTTTGACTCACTCCGACTTTCTCATTTTTTCTCGAGGGATGACCTCGCGATTGATCATTGTTTTACCAATATCGATATATCTACACTAAATATATATCGCAGAAGACTTTTTCCCTTATTCATACAAAATTCTTATTAGAACTTTTTCCGTTTATCGATAATGATTTTTGTCGTAGAAAAGATTTTCTTGGGAATGTGAATACGTAATACTAATTTTTCTTTCTTTCTTCTTTTTTATTTTTTTGAATTCTTCAATTCTTCCCCTTTTCGTTTTGTATTATTATTATTATTATTATTATTATTATTATTATTATTATTATTTTCTTTCTTTCTTTTTTTTTTCTTTTTTTTTTCCATTGAAGATTTCGATGCAAAAAATATTTCATCCTATTATAAGCTTCTTAAGTTAATAAATAAAGATTAAGGATTATAAGTAAACGTTAATTTCTTGGAAAAGTTGAATTTTCTCCTCGAAGTCTCAAATTCCACTTGAAAATCGTTTTTCGAATAACTACGAGAGAAGAAAGATAGATAGATAGATAGATAGATAGATAGATAGATAGATAGAGAAAAAGATAGAGAAAAAGATAGAGAGGGAGAGAGAGAGAGAACCGTATCTCTTTCTCTCTCTCTCTCTCTCTCTCTCTCTTTGGAAAATTGTACTTCGTCAAGGAAGGTCATTCTGATCTTAGACAAAAGGAACAGAAACACAAAGGAACGGGTAAACGCAGAGATAAAGAGAACCTCGACGATAGTAGTAGAAGGAGAAGAAGAAGAAGAAGAAGAAGAAGAAGAAGAAGAAAAAGGAAAAGGAGAAGTAGAAGTAGAAGGAGAAAGATAGAAGAGAGGCGAGAGAGAGAGAGAGAGAGAGAGAGAGAGAGAGAGAGAGAAGAGAACAACGACGACGACGAGAACGAGTAACGGCAAGATGGTTCTGCGAAGTGAGAGGAGGCACGAGAAAGGAGATAGATAGGGATAGAGATAGAGATAGAGATAGAGATAGAGATAGATCAAGACAGAGAGAGAGAAAGAGAGAAAGAGAGAAAGAGAGAAAGAGAGAGAGAGAGAGAGAGAGAGAAGGACAGAACGTACCTCGTCGCTGGAATCCCGTAATTTCTGCAACAAAGCGAGCCGTCCATCTCAGCAGTCTAGGTGGCACGTTGCTGCAACGCGCTTCGAGTAGAGAAGAGAACAGAAGAGACAGAGACAGAGACAGAGACAGAGACAGAGAGAGAGAGAGAGAGAGAGAGAGAGAAAGAGGAAGAGAAAGAGGATGACTGAGGGGTTGAGGGGTGCGGTTATTAGATCGCCGTGATGAACGAGGCCCGTACCAGAGTTTCGCGTTCGCGAGCGATGCATCGCGCGTTCACCACTACGAGATTCATGGTGATACTCGTATGGTGGGTGAATGGGTTTGTGGGGAAGGAGGGTGGGTGGGTGGGTGGGTGGTAGGAGAAATGGGAGGGATGAGGAATAGAGTAGAGACGAAATGGAGCAATGACGTTCACATTCGCCGTCTCGTACACGTTGTTCAATGTTGTTTGTCAGTGTTACCGACAGTGTAACGAAAGAATCCCCGATCGATTGAATGAAATAAAAGAAGTCCGGATTCGTTTTTCTTTTCTTTTCTTTTCTTTTTGTTCCTTTCTCTCTCTTTTTTTTTCCCTCCCCCTCACATCTCCCTCTCTTTTCTCATTTTCTTTCTTTCCTCTTGGGTATCACCATGAAGAAAGAAATAATAACGGGAAGAAACGTCTCGTAAAAATCTTTAACAATTCCCAATCTTGGTATCTATCGCATGTTTAATGGCATCGTGTACGTATTAAAAACAAAAACAAAAAGAAAAAAAAAAAAAGGAGAGAAAAAAAAAAGAAAAAGGAAAAGAAAAAATATTTCGTTTGCGTTCGATATGATTTATGCATGTCCGATTCTTAGAGGTGTATACGTATAAACGAAACGAAAAAAAAAAAACAACAAAAAAAGAGAAAAAATGAAAAAAAAAGATGAACGTCGCACTCACCGAGTGCATATAGTCCTTTTGCCCTATCTATCGACGTGACGCGTACGGTCACGAAAGAGTCATGGATATCTGGTACGCGAATGACGTTCAATTTCATGGGACAATGGTTACGGAGTATCTGCTATGTTACAAAGGATAGATGGAGTAGTGTGAAAACGTGCTTGCACACACGTATACATAGATATAGATATACATACACACACGTAGAGAGAGAGAGAGAGAGAGAGAGAGAGAGAGAATAGTATAGGAAGAGATTACCAACGTTGGAATTTAGGTGATAGAACCATAGGGACAATAAAACCACGTGCCCGAATGAACGCGTTGGATCGTACGTACAATAAGGAGAGTTGGCAAGCTCATTGGTTCCTGTATAAACGTAATTCTAGTAACTCTACTAAATTTGATCGAATTAAAACTGTCGATTTTTTTTTTTTTCAACGATTCACGCTTTTACTTCGATATAAATATTTTTCTTTACTAAATTTCTCGAATATGGCTTTAACGCGAGAAATCTTGTAAAATAAATTCGAAAGACAGACATAGTGAGAGAGAGAGAGAGAGAGAGAGAGAGAGAGAGAGAGAGAAAGAGAGAGAGATAGAGAATTGGCGGAAAATATACGTCGAAGGAGATCAACGAGGGATCCCTTTCATCTCCTTATCATCCGAATTTTTTGAATTCCTTGGGTATCCTCCTCATAATCCTTGGATTCCTTAGGAGGAAATATTTCATCGCGATCGTTCAGATACGTTCGTGAGAGAGAAGTATCCATAGAATAATTCGAAAAGCTGCGCGATGGGATGATGGTCGGATCGAGCGATCGTTATATCGGTTGAAAGCATAGCCATTGCAAAACCTTAGCGATGGCCAGGCATATATTAATATTCGGTAGCGAGCACTTACGGGGGTTGTCGGTGCGAAAAAGGAAGGAGGCTAGGAAGAAAAAGAAAAAGAAGAGAGAGAGAGAGAGAGAGAGAGAGAGGTGGGTCGGGGAGGAGAGGAAAGAAAAAGGAGAAAGAAGGAAAAAAAAGGAAGAATGAAAGAGAGAAAGGAGAGGAAAGGAAAGGAAGGGAAGGGAAGAGAAAGAAAAAAAGAAGGGCGAGGTGAGTGGGAGGGAAGTAGAGAAGGAGAGAGAGAGAGAGAGAGAGAGAGAGAGAGAAAAAAAAGCACGACAAAACGTAACAATGGATGGAGCAGGAGAGAGCGAGGGATGGAAAATGAGTGACGGCTGACGGACTCCATAAATCATAGCTTTTTGGAATGACGTTACCCCTCCTCCTCCCTCCCCCCCAAATCCAACCACCTCTACCTTACCCCTCTACAACATTGAATCGTGCATATATTTCGCATGGTAAACGAAATCGCAATGATTATCTTTTGATTCTCTGATGGATTTCTCTCGTGGATCTTCTTCTCACATTTAAGACGAATCTTGGGGATTGTTTAATGAAAAAAAAAAAAAAAAAAAAGAAAAAAGTAGAAATAAGAAACAAAATAAAGAAAACAAAATAAATAAATAAATAAATAAAGTTTGACAATATGAGCAACGTCGTGTTGCAAACAACGTTCTAACAGCTTATTTTCAGATTAAACGAGAAGCTTTTTTGGAATTAAGGAAAAAAAAGAAAAAGAGAGAAAAGAAAAAAAAGTAAGAAATGAAGGTAAATTTTCCAACATAAAGTTTTCCTTTCTTTCTTATTAAATGGCGATTCCTCTTCTTCTTCTTCTTCTTCTTCTTATTCTTCTTCCTCTTCCTCTTCTTTCTTTTACCTGACGTTTATTTTCCACGATACTGCAACAATACCGAGGCTCTTATCTTTATAACGCTACTTGTTTCTTAACCATAACCGGATACATTAAGTATCCATTGCCGTGGGTCAAGGCCATAGCATGAAAACATTACCTATCCCGTTATCTATCGTACGATCTCGTTATATCTACTTATGTATCCCACCCCTTCTTTATCGTATCTTCGTCATATATATTTCATTCGATTTTTGTCACTTTTTATTAATCATACCATATATCTCAATAAATCACCAACGGTATTACAAAT
>NC_060960.1:8899338-8919338 GCF_910589235.1 Vespa crabro | reverse complement strand
AGCCATAATCACCATAACGTATGCCGTGAGGCTTGTGTCAACGTTGACTCCCGTGGTCACGCATAACCACGCCTCAACTCGGTGAATCCTTGATGCTGTCTTTAGTTACGAAGGATTATTATACTCGGAACCTAACCATCGAAAGCCTACCCTTATACTAAACGTGAAAATGTTATTCCTTCGTTTTTCATTTTCCTTCAGATTAGATATACGATTGACGACTGGGAAATGAACTTGAATGTATATTCATGTGCGTGCGTGCGTGCGTGCGTGCGTGCGTGCGTCTTGTAAAAGAAAACGATTATCTTTGTCAAATTTATCTTTTACGTTATCTTTTTGATCATTATATAGATATAAGATATAGCGATAAGGGTGTATAGATCGATTTTCTTGAATTAAAGAGAAAGAGAGAGAGAGAAAGAGAGAGAGGGGGGGGGGAAAGGGAAGATACTCGTTCGTTCTACTGAAAAGAATAACCAAGTAGTACTGCAAACATCGTTGGTTATTCAATATCTCATCTTCCGGTTTCACTTCGTCATTAAAACCTCGTTTTCTTTTCTCTATTTTTTCCTCATGTATATATATATATAAGAAATAAAAAGAAATATATATATATATAAAATATATACATGTATATATTTTATTCCAAGTTTCTTTTATCTTTTCGACATGAGAAAGGAAACTTAAGAATTACGAGTCGAATAGTTATTACATCAGAAAATGTATTTGCTCACTAATCAATAATTTATTTCTTTTTCATCTCTCTCTCTCTCTCTCTCTTTTTCTTTCTTTTCCTCTATCTGAACGACGATTAATCATCCTTTCTTTTTTATCTTTTTCTTTTTGTTTTTCAAAAATTATTACCATCCATATTATCCTATTTTCCTTTTTAGAATTTCAATTGTTATTACTCTAACATCCATACTGTCAAATTATCTACGATTTAGAAAGGACTTTCGTGTATTCGTCTTCTGATAAATAGCTATCTGTGTAATTATTATTCTCGTATGTTTCTGCATAATCGTTACTAACTGACGTTAACATGTAACACGTGCGAGAAATTTGTAACAGACGTATATGAATCAACGAAATTAATTCAATTCGTTGAGAGGCCGAGGGTTGATTGGTTGGGCGGGCGGGCGGGCGGTGGGGGTTAGGGAGGGGGAGGGAGGGAAATATGAAAGCGTTTATTACACGATAATCTATGGCGTTTGATTAGACAATTTTATCGATAGACATTTTGAAACATTGTTTTTGCTTTAGGTCAGTGGGAAAGAAAGAAAAAGTAAAAGAAAAAGAAAAAGGAAAAAAAAAGTAAACTCACGTAGGAAAAAAAATTTTCACGTACAACTATTGACGATACATTTTACTTCATATTCTCTTGTAACCTAAAAAATCGAGTATTAATTAATTTATTAAAAAAAGAAAAAAAGAAAAAAAAAAAAAAAAAAAGAAAAAATAAGAAAGAAACAATCGCGATATACGATATTTCAAACGAAGAGATTCGAGAGGGAAAATGGAACACAACTGGTACATTAAAAAGAGATAGATAGATAAATAGATAGATAAATAGAGAGAGAGAGAAAGAAAAAGAGAAAGAGAGAGAGAGAGAGAGAGAGAGAGAGAGAGAGAGAGAGAGAGAGAGAGAGAGAGAGAGAGAGAGATAATAGGATGAAACGAGCACATTAGAATAACCACGAAAGCGGCAGTTCTTCTACGTACGAATGATACTTAACACGTACGATACGATAACTCAAGGGAAACGGTCAGATCGCGTAGCTAATTCGTGGCCACGGTGTATTGCACCCATGAGAATGCGTTGTGCACGGACCTTAATATTAACTCCGTTGATACAGCAGCCATCGTTGTAGACCGTTACTTTAATATCCAAGTCGGTCATTCTGATACAGCTGGCCACCACGAAAGCAAGTATCCACTTATCCCGTACAAGCTGCCTTCCATGGAACATGGTCATCCGAAAAGCATAGCGATAAAGTCCAACCCTTTCACACTATCCTAGTAACAACTTCTATATGCTAGTAATATGGCTACTGGGGATTTTAGTTATACAACTATTAGATTGATAATTAGTTACATTTACACACACACACACACACACATATATATATATATATATATTTTTTTTTTTTCGTTATTTTCTTGCAATTCATAAATAATAGTCCTAGCCTTCGATATAAAAAAATTAATTATATTATATCATCAATGAATATTTTGAATAATTGATGTCTTAATGGACGCGTAAGATAAGTTATTCTGTTGTTTTCTTTTTTTTTTCCCCCCTTCAAAAAATAATAGAAAATATTTCCCGTCATTGTTGTATATTTAATCGACGAGCATTTATTTTCAATGCGTGAAAATCGGTTTGCCCGTAGAGAATCTCAAGCTCTCTTGAAGCATTCGCACCATTTAGTTCGCTTAGGGTCGAATACAGAGTACCTTCTTTTCGAGAGGGCCACAAAAGGGTGCTTAAGAGAAAGAGAGAAAGAAAGAGAGAGAGAGAGAGAGAGAGAGAGATAAAACGAGTGCTTTTAGAAAGGTCAGTATTGTCCGGCGAAGGGCTAACACCAGGAGTTTCTTTGGTTCAATGCGGAGAATTCGCTGGTGAAATGGTTCCCTTTTTCTTTTTCCCAAAGAAATAACTATGCCAGTTGAACCAGTTTCTTGGCACACTGTGCACACACCTTCGGTGTTTCCGGTTGAATGCTAGAAAAGCGCGAGGGAATTTAATTCGTTAAAATGTCGGAGATGGACGAGCTCCTCTCTTTCTTTCTATCTTTCTATCTTTATTTCTCTCTCTCTCTCTCTCTCTCTCTCTCTATTTTTGTCTTTATCTCTCTTTCGAATATTTCTACGCGTTTAATACGAGCTTCTATATAATAACCTTCCTTTCTCATAGAGCTCGAAATTATTCCAAGGGATCGTAAATCGTACGATAAGTCTTTGTGACAGAAACGAAGTTAGTTTGGTCGGCACCTTGAATTCTGATAAGAAGAGAATGGAAAAGAGAGAGATAGATAGATAGATAGATAGAAAGAGAGAAAGGGAGAAAGAGAGAAAGATAGATAAATAGAAGAGGAAAAAGAGACAGACAGAGAGAGGGAGAGAGAGTTATGTTAATAAATGCAGATAAAAGCAATTACGCGAGTTTTGTCGGTCGGTCTGCTCGGATCATATATCTTCATCGTGGTGCTTATTAACCGAAGAAAAGTATGAAAGGTGGGGGTGGGGGGTAGCAGAGGGCAGCAGAGGGAACGAGGATGGGACGGGAACGGGGTAAGATGACGTTCCCGTGATTACCGCAGTTCAGATTTACGTGTTATTATTTCATTTAGCGACCAGTCGAATTAAAAATTTTCAAGAGTTACGCGCGAATTATATTCATCCCCAACCCTCTCTCTCTCTCTTTCTCTCTCTCTCTCTCTAACTTACTGCGACTTTGATTCTTCTCGCAAAATTAACTTACGTTCTTGCCCGTTACGAGTAAGACGTTTCTCATTATATTCAAGATTTGTTCGAGAGTTAATTTATTTCTCTCTCTCTCTCTCTCTCTCTCTCTCTCTCTCTCTCTCACTCTTTTTTGATAATTATTCATTATAAAAATATTCGAATGAAAATTATGTCTACATTTGTCTATATTCTCGATGATCAAACGAAATATCGATAAATAATTCGTATTTATATTGATCTTTTGATTATTATTATTATCATTATGATTATAATTATGATTATAATAATAATAATAATAATAATAATTATTATTATTATTATTAAAATTATAAAAATTACATATCGTATATAAAAAATGAAAAATAAACGTAGTAATAATGAAAAAATAAAAGAGGAAATTCTCGCGCAATGTTTTTCGTTCGTTCAATTATTTTTTTAACCTCATTGCAATCATCATCATCATCATCATCATCATCATCATCATCATCATCATATTATTATTATTATTATTATTATTATTAACACCATCATTATCATGGTCGTAATAATTTAATATCGTATTATATGAATTTATAAATAAATTAAATAAATAAAAAGAATAAATATAATTTAATAAATAAAATAAAATAATGAATTTTTTAAAAGTATCTTCTCGATCGGCTCATTATTTTCTAATTACTTTTAAGGATGTTTGCGTCGGTGATATAATCCGATTTGCCGTTTACCACAGTCGTCTTGAAACGTAAGTAGAAACGAGATGAGAAGGCAGAAGGATGGAACGAAGAAAGAGAGACAGAGACAGAGACAGAGACAGAGAGAGAGAGAGGAATAGTACAGAAAGGTAGACACTACAGAAACTAGAAACAGAAGCGAGCTAAATTCAGGTTGTAGTCAGGTCGAGGTGCTTTCACAAGGACGATACGGAATTAGGAGTAGTTTGTCTCGTTATGGTATGTCGACTATACAGAACACTGAGTGCGTCTCTTTGTGCGCCGGTAATCATCGTTCTCCGTTGGGGATAAGGTCGTTAAGTTATCGATGCTTGTCCTCTCTCTCTATCTCTCTCTCTCTCTCTCTCTCTCTCTTTCTCTCTGCCACAGTTTATCAGTATTTCAATTTCATTATAGTCCGAATCTCGCTATTTGATCATTGAAAGAGAAAAATCATCCTTTACTTGGTTTACTTGAAAAAGAAAAGAAAAAAAAAAAAAGGAAGGAAAAAGGAGAAAAAGACAAAAAAGGAAAAGGGCAAAGGGAAAATAAGAAAAGAGAAAGAGAAAAAATTCCACGGAGATAAAATAATCAAGATTAGTTTTAACGTATACTTAGACAATAGAAATATAGTAGATTGAAGCGTTTCGATTTAATTAAATTTTCAATGGATACCAAACCGACGAGAATATAGAGAGGTATCTCTCTCTCTCTCTCTCTCTCTCTCTCTCTCTTTCTCTCTATCTTTCTCTCCATTCGTTTCTACCTGGAACGTTATCGTAGAAGGAATTAAAGGAAAGGACCGATGCGAAACGATCGTGGTTAGTTCGAACAGCACAAAGGGCTCCGAGTTAAGGATTAAGAATCCTGAAATCCCTTCGCAAAGCCACGATCATTCCGCAACGCGAGTGGTGGTAACGCGTTAGCTCGTCTCCACGGTTCACTGAATATCTCCATTTTCTCCAAAGAACTATCTCCTCGTGAGCGTATCTTCGTAGCAAGCATGCTACCTAGAGCTAGAGAGAGAGAGAGAGAGAGAGAGAGAGAGAGAGAGAGAGAGAGAGAAAGGGGTAGAGGAAGAGAAAGAGAGAAAGAGAGAGAGGCAGGGAGAGTATTCGAGGAAATTGTTACGTATAGAAGAGGCACGTACGGATTAAGATAGGTCTTTCGAGAAACGAGCGACTTCATCGAGAAGGATCGGTGATTCGCCTGGGAGAAATATTTTACGACTTTTCCAGTCTCACGATTTTAGAGAGAAGAAGAAAATTCGATCTTGAAACGTTCGCTAGAGATATCTTCCTCCTTCTCCATTTTCAAGAGGACTAGGAAGAGACAACGTGACAATAATTTGAGCGCGAGTTGCGATATATATATATATATATATATATATATATATATATATATATCGCTAATGCAGTACCTCGCCATGTCCAAGCGGAAGGAAATTGCATTAGTTCGGATACATCTAAGAGATACGGCTTCCTCTATATCTATCTATCTATCTATCTATCTATATATATATATATATATATATGTATATGTATGTATATATGTATGTGTAGGGAATGGCCATGGATGTGAATCCATTCTATGGCTATCAATTATCTCAAATAGCGCAAGTTAAACCAACTCTATTCTCTAATCACCGTCCTCTTCCCTTCACCTCGGTTCCCTTCACGTCTATTTCAGTGACTCCTTCTCGATACCGACACACACTCTCCGAGAACATTCCTTTTCTCCTTCTTACTCCTTCTCCTACTCCTTCCCCTATTTCTCTTACTCCTTCTCCTTCACCTTCTATTTCTACTTCTATTTCTACTTCTCCAGGACAGTCTCGTTCTTCGACACGAGTTACCTCAACCTTCCGACTTCCGATTGCTTCTGTCCCTGGCCAGCTGCTCCGTGACCAAATCGATTCGCCTGTTTCGTTGAATTTTCCAAAGCACCCCATTCCGTCTTTCTTCTCTCTCTCTCTCTCTTTTTCTCTCTCTCTCTCTTCCTCTCTCTCTCTCTCTCTCTATATATATATATATATATATATATATATATACCAATAGCGATCCAGTCAGAGTTTCGAATAACGTGAAAGGACAACGTCCACTATAACTTTGTGACTTCACCTTTCTCTCTCTCTCTCTTTCTCTCTCTCTCTCTCTCTCTTTCTCACACTTTCTCATTCTCTTACTTTATCCCCCTCTCTCTCTCTCTCTCTCTCTATTTCTCTTACTCAAGAATGAGATATAGTTAAGCGGTCGAACGCATTTGTATTCAGAATGCTACTACGTAACGACGACCACCGATGCATAGAGATGCGAGCTAATGAGTTTACTCGATCCATAACGAATCATAACGCTTTCGTAGCTTTGTTATTCACTGACCGCACTCTCAGCTTATTCTCATTTCAATCTAGAAATATCTAATGTATCGATTTATCATAACAACAACAACGACAACAACAACAACAACAACAACAACAACAACAACAACAACAACAACGACAACGACAACAATAGTAATAATAATGTAATCTCATTAATCATCATTTCCTTTTTTCCTCCGCTCTATCTCCTTCGAACACATCATCCTTTCTGATTTCAAAATCAATTGTTTTTTTTTTTTTCTCGAAATAAAATGAATGGCCCCTCCCCGTTTATGCCTCCTATCGAACTACTTGTTAATTAATTATAAAATAGAAATTAAAAAAATAAAAAAGAATAAAAAAGACAATATATATATATATATATATATATATATATATATATATCTTATATATTTTATTATAGATAAATATATATATATAAATAAGACGCTTTCTTAAGTTAAATTCAAACGAATAAATTTTTAACAAGTTTTTATTTTTAATCAGAATCAAATATCGACATGCGCAGAAACGACATTACTTTCCGGTCCACCATAATATATATATATATATATGCAAACGAAATGAAAAAAGAAAAAGGAAGAAGGAAAATGGAAGAAGGAAAAAGAAAAAAATACTCACAGAGGCACACGTTTTTGTGGACTCAAAACTCAAGCACGCACGCACGTACGCATGCACGCACGCACGCACGCACGTACGCAGACATACGCAAAATAGGGAAAAGCAAGCAAGTCGGTTACATTAGGAAACATATTGGATTTACGTGTAGGTGCAAGCAGGCAGACCGGTTCGAATTAATGGAAGAGAGACTATTACGATGCCGAATGAATATGCATAAAAGTGCACAAAGTGAATTGGTGGCGGCTGCGTCGGAATAGGCGAGGGGGGGGAAGGGTGTTGGGGGTTGAAGTTGGGGAAGGAGTGAAGGGTTCGGTGAGTTGGGAGTTGGAGGAAAAGAGAAAGAGGGGGAAGGACACCTCTGCCAGTAGATACATCCCTTTACCCTTCTAGACCCCTCAAAAGCGACTCCGATCTCCTCCCTTCCTCGATGCACGGCGTGGCTTGGAAACGAGCCTGCTCGCTCGAGCCATCCTGCCAGTACGACCCTCCTCCTCCTCTTCCTCCTCCTCCTCCTCCTTCTCGTCCTCCTCCATCCCTCTTTTCTCCTCCTTCTCTTCCTCTTCCTTCTCTTACTCCTTCTATTCGTTGTCGTCGTAGTCGTCGTCCTTCTCCTCCGCATTCTCCTTCTTCTCCTCTTTCTCTTTCACCTCCTCTTCGTTCGCCCTCTTCCTCATCCTGTACTTCCTTCTCTCTCAGTCGCGTGAACACGCGCGCGCGCGAACAGGCGTGGTTACACGTGACGTCACCGAGCCGTTGTTCTATTTCGCCGAGGGCGGACAGCAGCTATACGAGAGGGTTACATGTGCGTGCGTGCGTGCGTGAGTACGTACGTACATGTATGTATGTGGGTATAACATCAGAGAGAGAGAGAGAGAGAGAAAGAGAGAGGGTGGGAGATGGAGAGAGAGTGAGAGAGAGAGAGAGAGAGAGAGAGAGAAATAGATAGAGGATAACACGCAGGGGTGGCCGAGTGCGGGAGTCGTTGTGTTTTGTGTCCCCGCCATGCTTCATAAATCAACGAAACAAACAGAAACGCCGGGCGTGCATCGCGCCCAAACCTCGCGACGCAAACTCGATTTCGAATGGCGAATGTATAATTTCATTTGAACGTTGAATCGTGGAAACCGTTCGAGAATTTTCGTTTCGTACTGGCTTAATAAAACTAACCGTTTGTTCGAAACGAAAAGGATCCTTTTTCTTCATGGATCGGCATTGATTTTATTCACGCGTTACTACGTATCAATTTTCGTTCGTTCCTTTTTTTTTTTTTCGCTCGTCGTTCTCTTCCTTTTATTTATTTATTTATTTATTTATTTATTTATCCCTTTTTTTGCTCTCTCCTCCTTTTGTTGTCTTCTCTCTCTTTTCATTTCCCCTATTTTCTTTTTTCTATTCGGTTTTACTTTTTTCTTTTTTTTTCTCTTTTTTTTTTTCTTTTTCCTTTTTTTCCCCTGCATTTCCTCGCGTCGTGTCAACAATTAGGTTCTTCTTTCCCTTTTTCTTTTTTCTTTTGTTTTTCTTTTTGGTTTTTTCTCTTTTTTTCTTTTAGAACTACCCCTCCCTTACCCTTTCCCCGTATAAATCGTTATGCTAATTTGTATTACTTTATATTCCCGCGAATGGCATAAACATTGAAACGAGATAGTACGTATTGTTGTATTATAAAATTTTTAATCGTGTTCCTTGAAATCCTGATACGATTTATGATTGCAATGTTCCAGAGCGTTCGCAGAACGAATGTGTTATAAATATTGAAAAGTCGTGGAAATTGAGTGCCGGTCAAAACCGGACAACACAGTAGATCCATCCGAACAGATCTCCCGTCGCTCGGTGACCAGTGTGAAACACGTTAATTACATTCGGATAATTATGCTTTCTCCATTTTATTTCTCTTTTTCTTTATCGTTCTTTTTTTCTTTTCCTTTCTTCGTTTCTCTTTTTTTTTCTTTCTTTTTTTTTTCTTTTTTCTATCAAATTCTCTCTATTGCATTATACGTTACTATCCACATAGTTGTCCGTTTGATTATTTTTCTTTCCCTCCTTTTCCATTTTCCACGAAATATAAATTCTCATTGACGAAGAATTGAAAAATGTAAAGTGGATGTAAATAAGGTGGCTCTTTCGACTATGATTACGACTATGGCTATGATTATGACTACGATAACGATGACGAAAGATCATGATCTAACGATAAATCATTCTAGCGAGAAAGGTTGTATCGTTAATCGTAAAGCTCAGTACCTTCCATGAAATATAGTCGCGTAATAGAGGAGTGGTTAAATATAAAAAAAAAAAAAAAATATATATATATATATATATCATTCGGTAATACGTTATATATGATATATTACAGTCGAATCACAGTATCCAGTTGTTAATCTTTCATTGTAATTTCAAATAGAGTGTACTCTCTCGTGATGTTGGAAAATCTCGGGAGCGATAACGGGAGTATACAGGAGAAAATTAATGCAAATAGTAACAATTTGCGCGCGTGGCACTCGTGATACCACCACTATTACCTCTATCTCTTTCTCTCTCTCTCTCTCTCTCTATATATATATATATTACTATCTTTTTCTCTTTTCCACATATACACACTCATACACATAAGCACGCACGCACGCACGCACAAGCATACGCACACGAGCGCACAGGCATCGATTATAATTTGGTTAAGCGTTACATGAGCGATCATAAAAGCGGAAACGAGCGCTCGTAACATTGCACCGATGTAACTCGGCGAATGACTTTTAAAACGCGATTAAAACATCTCCCATGCGATCGATCATAATTATTATATCGTCAAAATGATGCCGACGTTATAATATGTATCATCGAATAAACTACAACAACAATAACAAAAAAAGAAAAAGAAAAGAAAAAATAAATAAATAAATAAATAAAGAAAGGAAGAAAAAACTAAAGAATGAAGGAAGGAAGGAAAGAAAGCGAGAAAAAGGAGACGAATCTTTCTGCATTTTTTACGAAAAAAAAAGAAAAAAAAAAAACGAAAAAAGAGAAAGAGAAAGAACAAGAAAATGGCTACTTCTCGATGTGGCAAATTCTCTCTCTCTCTCTCTCTCTCATGCTCGCGAATATTTTTCCCGTTTTCGTCGACGATCGTAAACTTCAACGAAGAGACAGTAGCGAACGGAAAAAGATACTTTTTCTATTTTTTATTTTATCATGCAGCTCCAAGCAAATAAAAAGCAAACGAATCGCTCGCCGTAGTCGCTATTTACGTGTAAGAAGAGCGAGAATGAGAAAAGAAAAAGAAAGAAAGAAAGAAAGAAAGAAAGAAAGAAAGAAAGCAAGGAAAACAGAAGGAAAGAAAGAAAGAAAGAAAGAAAGCAAGAATATCTATCATAGATTTTTGTGGTAGAACGAGAAAGACGAAAATAGACGATAGATAGACAGACAGAAAGAAAGAGAGAGAGAGAGAGAGAGAGAGAGAGAGAGAGAAAGTGAAAAAAAGAAATAAAAAGAAAAATGAACTAATAAAAGGAAGAAAAGAAAATATTGACTGTGTGTATGTGTTTTCCATTTTTTTTAAACGACCAATCAATTTCGACGCCAAATCAAAAGTTTATCTCGCGTGTCCTTCCAACATCGTCTTAGAACGTTACACCTATCTATCTATCTGTCCACCTACCTAATTACCTAACTACCTAACTATCTACTTACCTAACTGTTATTAGCGAATCGTATATAGATATAGTCGACGAATAGTCGAGGAATATTTTTAATATCCTCGCCAAATAAGTTTTCTCTTCTTTATTATTTTCTTTTTCATTTTCTTTTCTTTCTTTCTTTCTTTTTCTTTTTTTTTTTCTTTTTTGTTCTTTCTTCCTTTGTCAGAAACAGAAATCACGAATGTTCGTACGATCGAACGAAATCGTATATCCTAATAAATTTAACTTTTTTTGTCGTGATAAACGATGAGAGACGAGGCGCGAGGGAGGAAAGAGGGGACTGGTGCGGACGGTGGGGATGGAAGAAGGAAGAACGGGGAAGGGATTGGAGGACGTTCGTATAAAAAGGAAAAATTTTCTTTTCCATTTTTTCCCTCCTCTCCTTTTACTTTTCCTTCGGGCACTTCTCGAACGTGAATCACGAATTGTTTTCTTTAAACAATTAAACAATCGCAATTTTCTATACGTTTCTCGATAAACGGTGAGATGAGATGGAAAGTAGAGGGGAAGGGGGAGGGAGTAAGTCGAGGCGTGGGTGCAGGGTGAAAGGGGGGAGAGGAAGGAGACGAAGGGAAGATAAAGGGGAAAGAGTGGAGGATGTTCTTTTCTTTTTTTTATATAAAAAGAAAAGGAAAAAATTGGGAGATTAAAAGGCTGAAGGAAGATGGAAGAAAGAGAGAGAGAGAGAGAGAGAGAGAGAGAGAGAAAAATGAGAAGGAACGAAAGGATACGTATTATTTGAATTGGTTCGTTTTAAAAGATTGGCTCTTAATTATACCACGTATGAAATACAATTAAAGAAATATCATGGGTAAAAAAATTTAATTGGATGGAATGACAAAAGATCTATCGGTCTATCTATCTATCTGTCTGTCTGTCTGTCTGTCTATCTATCTATCTATCTATCTATCTATCTATCTATTCGTCCATCTATCTATCTATCTATCTATCTATCTATCTACCTCTTCGGAGAGTTCGGTCAATCGCACCATCTGCCACGTTGCTAAACTTGCGGTTAACGTTAACGTGCCGTTGTTACGCGGTGGTAACACCTTGCCGTTCCTCTTCCGGCTCGTTTAATCGACGCCTCATCGCTTTTAGTCTACCGAAAGCTCTCGATCTCTCTGAATTTCGAGAGAAAGAGAGAGAGACAGAGACAGAGATAGAGACAGAGAGAGAGTGTGATATAGATAGATATATAGATAGAGATCGAGATAAAGGGAGATAGAGATAGAAAGAGAGAGAGAGAGTGTGATATAGATAGATATATAGATAGAGATCGTGATAAAGAGAGATAGAGGTAGAGATAGATAGAGAGAAAGAGAGAGAGAGAGAAGAATAGCTTGAGAATCGAAGAGACATCACACGCGCTACGGAGTTGAAATTTCATTTCTCTCAACCACCACACATAACGATGGACTACTACTACTACTACTACTACTACTACTACTACTACTACTACTACTACTGCTATTACTATTACTATTACTACTACCAATATGAAGACAAACAAACCGACGGAAATGCGGAGAAATATCGTTCATTTTGATTTTAAACGATGTGCAAACGCAAACAACATTCGTTCGAGCGCGCACGTATAGGATTTTATATATAGTTGATAAAGGACTTGACTATGAACGTATGGGATTTAATAATAACGAAGGGAGTAAGAGCTTCGGACATTAATCGTTCGTTTTTATAGTTCTAAAAAAAAAAAAAAAAAAAAAAAGAGAAAGGGAAAGAAAAAAGATAGAAAAAAAAAAATTAAAAAAAAGAAAAAAAAAAGAGGAAAAAAATATAGTATACCTACGTCTCGTGTGTGTAAGATAGGATGAATAATTTCGAACAGGAAAAAAGAAAAAAGGGAAAAAAGAAAGAGGAAAACAGAAACAAAAAAAGAGAGTTAGGGAAACACCAAAAGATCATTAAATTTTTTTCGTCTTCTTGACCGATTAATTTTTCTTCTTCGTCAATGATTTTATTCGAATTATTAAGAAAAGAGGAAAAACAAAACAAAAAAAAAAAGAAAAAAAGAGAAAAAAAAAAAGAAAGAAAGAAACTTCGTGCGGATCATCAGAAAACACGTTCGGACGACATCTGTTCTTTTTCTTATTCGAATGAAAAGAAGAAGAAGAAGAAGAAGAAGAAGAAGAAGAAGAAGAAGAAGAAGAAGAAAACGATGGAAATGAAGAAAAAGAAGAAAGGGAAAAGAGGAGAAAAGTACTACTACTAAAAAAAAAAAAAAAAAAAAAAAAAAGAAAAAGGAAAAAAAGAAGAAAAGAAAATATATAGAAGAAGGAGAAGAAGAAGAAGGAAAAAAGGAGGACGAGTCAGACTGCCTCCTCTCCTCGCAAAAGGCATATCGCCGAATCTGGAGCACACGTCTCTTTCTCTCTTTCTCTCTTTCTCTCTTTCTCTCTGTCTGTCTTTCTTTTTCTCTTTCTCTTTCTCCCTTTTTCTCCCCTCTTTATTTCGAATATACCGAGTAAGCACTTTTACACGCTTTGGTACGATAAACGCAGTCAAGTGAATTGCCAAATGGTCGCTTTTTATAGCGAGCCATGTAAAGGGGGATACGTAAGATAATAATAGGCAAGAGAATGAACGAACGAATGAACGAAAAAACAGACAAATAGGAGCAACGATCGTGGTAGTTTGATTAAAGTCGACTTTAACAAGAACCCCCCTTTTTGTCGACACATACACAAACTTTCTCTCTCTCTCTCTCTCTCTCTCTCTCTCTCTCTCTCTCCCTTTCCTTCTTTCAACGCAAGACCACGTGCCGATATTTATCTTTTATTTTCTCAAGATTATTATGCATTAAATTCTGATATCGTCTCTCGCGTTCATGGTTTCGTTGTTGCTATTACGAAGAAAAACAATTCCTTCTTATACATACATATACATATATGTATGTATGTATGTATGTATTTATTTTCTCGTTAGACAATCTATGCACCCTCTTCGCAATTTCTCCTGTCTCTACGCGATATCGTTGTAAGTCGCACGCATGTTTCTTATGTGCCTTCTGAAAGAAGATAGAAAGAGAGCGAGAGAGAGAGAGAGAGAGAGAGAGAGAGAGAGAGAGAGAGAGAGAGAGAGAATGGGGTCGTCGTCTCTTAGCTTTCGCACTACGAGCAATAACGAAGAAAAAGTGTGACGTTTTGGTAAGCGCATGCCGGAAAAAGAAATGGCCGATTTCGTTCGGATAACGCTCGAACACGCGAGACAATCGTGAATTCGTGCGTACGGTATCACATCGTATATATATATATATACACATATATATACATGAATGTATGTATGAATGCATGTATCTATGTATTTCCTTTAGAATTACCCTTCGAGTTAATCGATAAGTACAAAGAGAATAGATTTACATATATACATATATATATATATTTTTTTTTTCTTTTTTTCTCTTTCCATTCCTTTTCTCCTTTTTTTTTTTCTATATAAAAGAAAAAATTTTCTCTTATACATTGACGTTAACATGATCTCAGAACATCGCATTATTATAATATAAAAGAATGATGAGTCCGGCAAAAGGGAAGAGGGAGAGTGAAAGAGAGAGAGAGAGAGAGAGAGAGAGAGAGAGAGAGAGAGAGAGAGAGATTGTCGAAGAAAATTTGCTTCTTAACGTTGTTCGTTACTTTTTCCCTTTGACTTAAGATTGACAAGATAAAAGTTAGGCGAATTATTATTAACGTGAAAGAAAGTTAACGTCGTTTAACAATTCATTACTTCTTCATCGATCAACGGACCGTTCCTAAGTATGCTTACGACGAGTAAATGTCAAATGTTTGCACATTTCTTTTTTCTTCTATTATTTATTATTTTTTTCTTTTTTTCCTTTTTTCTTCTTCCTTTTTTATTTTTCTTTTTTTTTCATTCATTTACTTTTTTTCCTTTAATTTTTGCTTCTCATTATCTTTTCTTTTTTTTTTTGTTTTTCCTTTTTTTTTTTATCGTTGTTATTTCTTTTCTTTGAATTTTCTTTTATGCAATAAGTTCCCGCGTAAAAAAGAAAATGTTATCGTCGAAGGATGAAGAAACGATGAAAAGAAGAAGAAAAAAAAAGAAAGAAAGAAAGAAAGAAAGAAAGAAAGAAAGAAAGAAGAAAAAAAAGGAGGAAGAAGAAGAAGAGAAAAAAAGAATGAAAGGAAATATACGAAAACGTTCTCGAAGCCTTTACGAATCGTAGAAAAGCGTCGACTAAGCGTACGCAACTAGCACATAAAATAAATCACGAAGGAAATCGCGATTACCGATTCAGAGGGGGAGAGATAAGAAGTACACGAGAGAAAGAGAGAGAGAGAGAGAGAGAGAGAAGAGAGAGAAGAGAGAGAGAAAGAGAACAGAATGAAATAGAGAAGGGAAGAAAGAGGAGAGAGAGAAAAAAAAAGGGTAAGCTACGGAGATAGCATCTGGAGCAAAAGATCTGCTTAGAAACAGCTTTGAAATCTCGAGGATGGTATCGTCTTAGGATTTAAAAAGTTCTTTGAAACATCGATTTTGCTTCTTCCTCTATTTCTTTTTTTCTTCTTCCTCTTCTTCCCTTTTTGTTTATTGTTTTTCCTTTTTTTCTTCCATTTCTTTTTCTGTCTTTTTTTCTTTCTCTTCCTTTTTTCATTACGTTCGCTTTTCTTCCCCTATTCCATTTTGTTTTTAAACGACATGAGATCTGGTGCATCCAACCAGATTTTCCCTTTCGTTAGGGGTGACTTACGCGCGAAGGGATCGATCGATCATTTTGATCGAAGGTTTGAGAAAAAGATCGGGAATCGATTTTATCGAACTGTATTTGACGAGTTCGACCCCGAGACGATGGTCTTAATCCAGAGCCGGTCGATGGAGGTAGGGAAACGCAAGCCGTAGAGATGGCCGAGGAGTAAGAGAAAGCGATATATATATATATATATACACACACACACACATATATATATACATATATATGTATATGTATATAAAGACAGAATGAAGGGTGGAGGAGGAGGAGGTGAGGAGGAGAGAGGAAGGAGCGTACGCACCATACCGACTGGTGCTTGCGCAGGGCGCGATGAGGTTGGATAAGGGGTGGATTGGTAGAGGGTTGGAAAGAGATAGAGACAGAGATAGAGATGGAGATGGAGATAGATAGATAGATATACACAGAGAGAGAGAGAGAGAGAGAGAGAGAGAGAGAGAGAGAGAGAGAGAGAGGGAGAGTGTGTGTGTGTGTGTGTATGAGAGAGAGAGAGAGAGAGAGAGATAGAGGGCTTCGGGTAGAAGGGATCAGAGAGATGGAAGCTTATGATACTTCCCCAAAACGAGGCATATCGATCGTCGAATAAAGCCGTGGCTCAGCGCGGCAGACCTATTTCCTCTGTCAGGCCTGTTTGCGAGCTGCCTACACAGTGTTTTGTGATGAGGATTTTGGCCGTTGGCCAAGCTCATTTCAAATGGACGTATTACATCATGAGTTTAGCGAATCAATGTTTTGTTGGTACATACACGTCGGCCATCCAACCTACCACCACCACCACCGATGCTCCTCCACCCCACTACCATCTCTATCTATGTTATGTACATCTATCCGATTCCGAAATGCGTCGAGATAAATCTATGGCCTCGATCGTTTCTGTTCTATCTCTATCTCTCACCTCTTCCTCCCCTTCTCTCTCTCTCTCTCTCTCTTTGAACCGATGAACCTCGTACCCCTTGTACGGCAATAGAACTTTAAATTCGAAAAAAAGTACGTTAAATGAGCTTCCATCTCTACTTGGCCTGGCCCGGCCCGGCTCGATCTGGACCATGCCATTCGCACTCCCCCCCCCCATCTCCCTGTACTATTTCCTACTTTAATTCAACAACATATTTACAGATATTATGTAGATAAATACAATGACCGACAGCGTTATCTTCGTCGAGATCAAATATTCATCATATTCCGTGACGTTTAAAGCATGCTTTATTTTCATTCATTCGATTTTGCCAGATCGATTTTTTCTTAGGATTATCTGAAGGAAAGAAGAAGAAAGAAACAAAAAAAGAAAAAAGAAAAAAACAAGGAAGAAAAAGAAGAAGAAGAAGAAGTAGAAGAAGAAAAAAAGAAGGGGCAGGAACAAGAGGGATAGCAAGGAGGGAAGTATAAAGGACGGACGGTGGCTGGTGATTTGCTCGTTCGAGATGAAATAAAAGGAAGGGGAGAAGATTGGAAAGACCATCTTCATCCTCCACTTCGGTAAATATTACTCACGTACCATTCGGTATATCTCTTCCTCTTTGCCATCGACTCTACTCTACTCTACTCTACTCTACTCTACTCTACTCTACTCAACTCAACTCAACTCAACTCAACTCTACTCTACTCTACTTTACTCTACTCTACTCAACTCTACTCTATTCTACTCGATTATTGCTACTGTTAGCCACTGCTGCTATTGCTACTACTATTACTACTACTACTACTACTACTACTTTCGATCGGCAACTATACTTTTTATCGGTTAAACGTTTAAACAAAAATTCACGGCAAGTTTAATTACGAATGTTCCTTATTTCTCTTTCTCTCTCTTTCTCTCTCTTTGTACATTAAAATAATAAGAGAAAAAAATAAAAGAAAAAGAGAGAGAGAGAGAGAGAGAGAGAGAGAGATAAATAATCACATTGATCGATAACGAAAATAATCGCATTTGAATTTCTTTCTTTCTTTTTTTTTTTTTTTGGATATATATATATATATATATATATATATATATATATATCCAAAGAACAGAGGAAAAAAAGAAAAGAAGAAAAGGGCCTTTTTGCGCTCGCCATGATTTCATATCGTGTGAAAAGAGTGCGAGAGAGAATAGGGACCAAAGGGATGATGGAGGGGAAAGGGTCAACAGGAGAGAAGAGAAGAGAAGAGAAGAGATGAGATGAGATGAGATGAGAAGAGAGGAGAGGAGAGGAAGAACGGTCGACCGATCGGGGGTCCCAGGCACAAGGGGTAGGAAGGGAGGTTTAGTGCATAGAGAGAGAGTGGACGTTCGGTTACCAAGCGGTATATCATCGTTTATGGGATTTATGAGTATCGTACTATCGCACTGAATTACCAAAGGCGATTTACGTACGTTCTCGTTTTGCACGTCGAAATATTTCCACTCTCGCGACTCGCTCCTCTCTGCTTTGCCTCACCATAGCTCTCACTAACTCACTCATTCTTTCTCTCTCTCTCTCTCTCTCTCTCTCTCTCTCTCACTCTCACTCTCACTCTCACTCTCTCTCTCTCTCTTCTACGGCTAATATTTTTCGATAGCCACGGACAAATCCAGAGCTTGCTATCGCGTCGCCGGACGATAACGTCCGAACGCATCTATGTGGTTCCTGTACGAAATAATCGCTCAGAGAGAAAAGTTTTGGGACTGAAGACGAAAAAAAATAAAAAAGGAAAAGAAAATAGAAGAACAAAAACGAAAAAACGAAGAGAGAGAGAGAGAGAGAGAGAGAGAGAGAATGGTAAGAATAAATAATACACTATAATTATCTACGATTTCTTATATACATAAGATACGAAATAAGTAAAGACAAATGTAACGACGAATGAATATGAAAAATGACAGACAGGATGTTTCGTCGATGAATAATGACGATTTATGGATAACAATAGCCAAACGTCTTGATCGGTAACCCACGAAAGATTTAATGCGACGATGTAAATCAATAATCAGAAGGAAAGCCCTTCTACCTTCCCACCCCAACCCAACTCTCCTCTCTCCCTTCACCCCCCAATCCTCCCCTCCCCTATCCAGTCAGTGACATTGACATTAATCACGGATCCGTTGATCGTCGCATTAATCATATTGAAAGACGAGCCTGTCCGCCATTTGGAGTCTGCATCGATCATGCTGCTTAATTAGGAACATCCCCTTCGGAACGGATACAAAATGGAGATACATTTTGGCCGTTAATGATTTCTTCGAATTTTATTATGATGTGATCATCATCATCATCATCGTCATCATCGTCATCATCGTCATCATCGTCGCTATCGTCATCGTCATTATAATAGTTATTATTATTATCATTATTTTCAATGTTAATAAAGGAAAAAAAAAAAAAAAAAGGAAAAAAAGAAAAACATAAAAAAATTCTTTTTCGGTCCATCCAATCTATTCGTATTTATGTTTCTTTTGTTTTTTTGTTTTTTCCCCTTTGGAAGAGGAGAAAATATAACGGAGATATCAAATTATTGATGAGAGAGGGAACAGAGAGAGAGAGAGAGAGAGAGAGAGAGAGAGAAAAGCATGAGAAGGAGGAAGAAGGAGAAGGAATCGTTCAAATCACGTCAAAAGTATCATTGTATCTTAGATTTGAGATTAGATCGAATGTTTATGACGTATCAGCACCAAAGGGCGTATCCAGTCATCCAGTCTTGTAATCTCTCTCCAACCGTTTGGAATTCTGTTAATGCCAGAAATCGTAGCCGTAGTAGATACTACGAAGTAGATGCCACGTCGCCGCCGGCGATGACAGCATCCTTGGCACGAACAGATCTCCGTATAGCGCCGCCTTGTGATTCGCTTTCGTTTGAGGATTCACCTTCGATCATCTTAATATATACGTCGAATAAGAATCTGATAAAGTCGAGATCAAGATTTTCCCGTTTATTCGAAAGATCAACGAAAAACGAAATTTTCTTCTCGATAGAATACGCAGATACGTGATGTATCTATCATCCCTCTGCGCTCACCCTCCCTCTGCCCCCAAATCTCTACGTTATTTGTAAATTTCGATCGTTAGAAATAAAACTGATTTTTTCTTCTTTTTTTTTTTTGTTTCTTCTTCAACCGTGGTCGTGCATGTAGGGGACACGTCAGACGTACATTCAGCTGAATTAATAATTATTGATCTTTAATTAAAAATCACGAATTCTTCTTTATAACGACAAAATTGAAAGTGCATTTTCAAATCTACCGATTATCATTTTCATGACTTCGAAGGATATACAGTATTCTTTTTGCTTCTTTTTTTTTTTGTATTTTCTTTTTTGTTGCGTTTCTTTTTTTTTTTTTTTTTTTGTTTTTTTTTTTGTTTTTTCATCGCAATCAAGATTATTCATTTAGTACAAATGACAGCTGTTTCAATTCTTCGGGATGTAAC
>NC_060960.1:8886838-8894338 GCF_910589235.1 Vespa crabro | reverse complement strand
TTCTTTTTTTCAGAAACATAAATAACTATTTTGTCCAATTCATTCTATCATTTTGTATTGTATTTTGCAAAAGAAAATATTTACGATTAGAAATCGACGAAAACGTTTTATACGCATGCCTTGATAAAATAAAGTATCGTACACACACACACACACACACACACACACATAATATACACACATATATATATATATGTATATATATATGTGAATATATGTATATATGTATATATTTCCATATATATACATATATATGTATGTATATATATACCTATATCGCACAAGGGTAAGAACACAATTCTCTTGGGGGTGCGTCAGCGGTGGTAGCGGATGTTCAAGTCGTTAATCGATATCGTTAATCTTATTACAACGGCGCTAACAATTTACCTACTCTAACGGGCAAGCGGTTACTATCGAAACTCTCTTTACCAGCACCGAAGCGTTTCACGATAGAAGGATATTACGGATTGACCGAGTACCAAGACCGGAACGTAATTTCGCAAGAACGACAACGACAACGACAACGACGACGAGGACGACGACAGAAGTGAATACTCGTTTCAACTTACCCCCGTCCTCCGCATCGCCCATTTCCCCTTATCTCTCATACTTCCTCGTTGATAGAGAGTTTGATCAATGTGTCTTGTCCAAGGAGAGAACTTTACTAAGTTGCTTTTCGTTAGAAACGCAAGACCTTGAATGAGATTCTGGTATCTCGTTATACGACATATTAAGTCTCTCTCTCTCTCTCTCTCTCTCTCTCTCTCTCTCTCTCATCCTCTTTCTTTGTCTTTGTCTCTGTCTCTGTCTCTCTTTTTCTCTGTAGGTGTAATACCCGTTTAATTTAGTTTAATACGAAGAAGAGGAACGAAAAACAAAAAAAGAAAAAAAAAAAGAGAAAAAAAAGAAAGAAAAGAAGAAGAAGGAAAAGAAAAAAGAAAAGAAAAGAAAAGAAAAGAAAGAAAGCGTCTAAGAGAAATCGAAAGTAGTGGTAGAGCGTTTATCGGCGAGTTCCCTTAATCGGATTTCTAATTTCATATAAAGCCGACGAGGCATAGGTACCAAAGTTTACTAGAGGTATGGTAGAATGGAAGATGGGAAACGGTAGAGGGGAAAAGGAAAATGGATTGGGAGGAGGGGCTGGGAGAGAGAGGGAGAGAGAGAGAGAGAGAGAGAGAGAGAGAGAGAGAGAGAGAGAAGGAGAAAAAACTTTCGTAGGAGGCCTCTCGAGCCAAGCGCCATAGCGGATTGCATGGCGGAACGGTGTTCTAGGGTGGAACTAAGTTTCCGGCCGAGGCTCGCTAACTTTCCACCACCGCAAAGTACAAAAGAATGCAATCAATGAGAAACACGAGCGGTGCTGCAAACGGTGGATCGGGGCTTGGAGGGACGCTCGGGAGAGGATGGACGGGAGGGGGGAGGGATTACACTCTGAGAGAGAAAGAGAGAAAGTGATGGTGATGGTGGTGGTGGTGGTGGTGTATAAAACGGAGCCGGCACTTCTCGTGGAATTTCCGTCGATGTTGCACGAGAGGGCTGCTTGCCGTTAGAGAGAGAGAGACAGAGACAGAGAGAGAGAGAGAGAGAGAGAGAGAGAGAGAGAGAGAGGGGTGAAAAAGGGGCGAAGAGGCAACGGGGGTGCGATTCGAAATTTATGGTCGTCCAGCGACGCTGCTTAGTAAGTTTACGTTCGTAAGTTCTACCACAGTGCTGGCTTTACTCCTACCAGAGCACACTTTTACCCTCTCCATTTTCGTGGCATCGCTACCACCCTCTCTCTTTTTCCCCACCCATCTATTTCTAACTCTCTCTCTTTCTCTCTCTCTCTTTTTTTCTCTATCACACTTCTTTCCCCTTCGATAAAATTTACTCGTGGATTACGAGTGCCAGGCAGAGAGAGAGAGAGAGAGAGAGAGAGAGAGAGAGATAGAGATAGAGAGAGGCAGGGAGGCAGGCAGATCACCCCCTTCTTAACTCGACGAACTCTTGAAATTTTCTCGCCCAATTTTGACTTTACGACCCTCACCGTATTACCCCGTCAGCGAGCTGCTGCTGCTACTGCTGCTGCTACTGCTGGTGTTGCTGTTACTGGTGCTGCTGTTACTGGTGCTGGTGCTGATGCCTGTGCTGGCGGTGCCGCTACTCTAATTGGAAGGGAATCTATCTTGCAACGTATCCTTCCTACTTTTCATTCTTCTTTTTTAGACGGACTCCAGTTAGTTTTTTCTTCTTCTTTTTCTTCCTCTCTCTCTCTCTCTCTCTCTCTCTTTCTCTCGTTATGTCGACTCTGTTTTAATTCTTTCTTCTTCTTATTTTTTCTTTTTCTTCTTCTTTTTTTTTTTTTTTTTTTTTTTTTATTAATTTCCTTCCTTTCTTCTTTTCTTTTCTTTTCTGATTTTCTCTTCTCTCTTTTTCTTTTTTTACTTTTTCGTTGCTTCTCTGGTACTCTTTAAATAAATAAATAGAATCGAGATAGAGTAGATCAATTCTTAGAATTTTTCTCTCTGTAGAAGAAAATCGAGAAATGGAAAAGATAAGAGAGCGAAAGAGAGGAAGAGAGAGAGAGAGAGAGAGAGAGAGAGAGAGAGAGAGAGAAATAGAAAGAGAAAGAGAAATAGAGAAAGAGAAAAGTAACGAAACTCTATGTTAGCTCGTAAATCAACCGAAGAAGATACTGCCAGGAACCTGCGTTTCGTTCTAAAGTTCGTTCCTTCTCGCCCGTCTATCCATCGGTCGGTCGGTCGGTCGGTCGGTCGGTCGGTCGGACGGTCGGTCGGTCGATTCGTTGGTCCATCGGTCCGTCGGTCTGTCGGTCCGTAGGAAAAATCTTGCGTCACTGACTGGCAATCTTGACGTCACCATCGAAACATTAATCATCGACGTCTAGTAGACGAGTTTTCCGCGTGCGACTCTACGTACTGTTTCTTCTTCGATGGTTAAGTAACAAAAAAAAAAAAAACAAAAACAAAAAAAAAAGAAACTCGAGTCTTGTTGGTTTGGAAAGCGACGAAAAAGAAAAAAAAGGAAAAGAAAGGAAAAAAGAGAAAAGCTTCTTTTCAAAGTCGACGAAGGAGATAGAAAGAGAAAGAGAGAGAGAGAGAGAGAGAGAGAGAGAGAGAGAGAGAGAGAGAGAGAGGGAGGGTGGCTATGGAGGGAGGAAGAAAGGGATGAAGGAATGGAAAGCTCCCGTAAACATTAATTAGCAAAATTGGTCGACCGTACGTCTTGGTTCATTGGCAGCTAGACTCGAAAACACGGTAATTCGGTGAGAGAGACGCGGATAGAGGGTAAAATAACGTATTAGAGAGAGAGAGAGAGAGAGAGAGAGAGAGAGAGAGAGAGATGGTAGCACGACGAAGAAATTGACAAATTGTACTTTTAAATGATCGACCCCGAGCGAAAGAAGCCCTCGGTGCTTTTTCTCCCTCCTCTCTCTTTCTCTTTCTCTCTCTCTCTCTCTCTCTCTCTCTTTCTCTTTTACTCATTCTCTCTCATTCTCTTTTTCTCTCTCAGAGCGCCCTCCAAAAGGATCTCCACGTTTCTAGCCGTTCCCGCGAGTAGTAGTAGGAGGACTTTAAATAAGGGTCAGACTTCCGGGCTTTGGAAGTGTGAAGTTCGAGAGACGAAGAGGGACAGTAAGGGTTGGAAAGAAAGAAAAAGAAAAAAAAAAGAAAGAAAGAGAGAGAGAGAGGGAGAGAGAGAGAGAGAGAGAGAGAGAGGGAGAAGGAGTGTAGTCCTTTGCGAAAAAGGCAAATTCTCGAGGAAAATGAAACGACGGAGCGTACCAACTTTTGGATTAATATCGTTACGCCGGCTCGGTAATCGCGATAAGCTGCCAGTAGTAACTGGCTAAAAAGAAAGAAAGAGAAAAAGAGAAAGAATAAGAGAGAGAGAGAGAGAGAGAGAGAGGGGAAAAGAGAAAAGTAGCTAGTGCACGTCTTACAGCCCCAAGGCATTTTAAGAAAAAGAAAAAGAGAGAGAATGAATCTTGAACGATGAACTATGAAACTATGATAACTTCTTACCGGGTCACACCCGTTTGCTGCCTTGCCGGATACTTACTCTCTTCTGAAATCTTTTATTTATTATACTTTTCTTTTTTTCGACTGCTTTTTTTTCTTCTTTTTATCCTCGCAAGACCACGAGCGAAGTTATTATTATTATTATTATTATTATAATAAAAATATTCTTTTTCTTTTCTCTTTTTATTATTTTTTTTTTTTTTTTTTTTCTTTTTTCATATTTCAATCAATCCTGAGCTTGACGAAAAGTTTCGTACGATTTCTAATTTGTTACGTTTTTTTTTCTTTTTTTACTGATATCACGTCTTTTTTTACATATTTTTTTCTTCTTTTCTTTTCTTCTTTTTTTTTTTTTTTTTGTTCTAAATTTCGACTCGAAAGAAAAGAAAAGCAATGTTTCCTTTCCTCCTTCCTTCCTATATTTTTTTCTTTCTCCTTCTTTTTTTTTTTTCTTTTATAAGCATAAATACGATTTACACGTGGGTGGATTTTTTTATATATAGGTATACGCGTATAAGAAATAAAGAGAGAGAGAGATAGATAGATAGATAGAGAGAGAGAGAGAGAGAGAGAGAGAGAGAGAGAAAGAAAAGAAAAAAGAATTCCGCTGGAATGAAAAAAAGAAAAATTTCAAAGAAGTAATATCAAAGTTTTACAAAAGAAACTATAAAAAGTTCGGTAAGAAAATGGTTATATTCGATCGAAGAATTGTAGACGAACTTTTAAAGGGGGCGTGTTGCCAGTGCCGACATTAAGTCGTTCGAAATTAGCGTTCCCTACGCACGGAATTCCATCTGCCAATGTCTGAGGATATTACTTTAGTAATTCTGTATTCACAAAGGACGATGAAACGCGAAACTAATATATACGTTGTCTCCGTTTGCACGCACACAAAGGCATACTTACATACACACAGACATACATACACACACAGAGAGAGAGAGAGAGAGAGAGAGAGAGAGAGAGATAGAGAGAGATAGAGATACACAGAGAGACAGAGACACGCCATACATATACACAATCATTCTTTCTCTCTTTCTTTCTACCTAGCTAATCAGACACATTTATAAGCTAAAAAACGTATAGTCGAGAAACGCGAATGGAATTCTCTCGTCGAAGGATTGACCAGTCAAAGTGCATGACAGAAGAGGGAAGGGTTAAAGGTAAGGGAATGATGATGGCGATAAAATGTAAATCCTTTCGTGAGATTTGAAATATCTATTAAATTCCTTTCTCGATAGTAACCTGAAACAATGTTACTTTCTTTCTCTTTCTTTCTTTATCTTTTTTATCTCCTACTTCGTCGTTGTCTTCCTCTTCTTCTTCGTCTTTTTCTTTGTCTTCTACTTTTTCTTCCTCCTTTTTTAATACTTATTGAACATCTTTTTCCTCATACGCAAACGTATCTGACATTTTATTCCCTTTTCGTCGTCTTCTTCTTCTTCATCATCTTCTATCTCCTTTCCATCTTCTACTTTTCTTTCTCTTTTTTATTTCCACATTGCAAGAGATAACCGTAAGGATTTTTATTAGACGATCATTCTCTATTCAAGAAACCACGAAGGGAAAAGGATCTCGACGTTTACGAGAATAAGTCAACGGAGTATAAGAAGAAGAAGAAAAAAAAAAGAAAAAAAGAAAAAAGAAAAAAAAGAACTTCCCTTACTTCCAAATATTTCCAAATCGTACTTCGTACGATTCGTCCTAAAGTTGGTCGTCCATCGTTGAGCAAACCCTGACCCACCCATTTTCCCCATATCCCTTTACTTTCATTTCTCAACCCTACTCTTTTTTTTACTCTCACACTATAGCCAAGAAAAAAAAAGAAGAAGAAAATAAAACAAAAAAGAAAAAACAAGAAAAAGAAAAAACAAGTAGATATAGGTGAATTTTACATAGAGAAAAGAAAAAGATTTAACTATTATACTATGTATCTTTGATTGCGTGTGTGTGTATATGAAAGAGATAGAAAAAAAGAAACAGAGAGAGAGAGAGAGAGAGAGAGAGAGAGAGAGAGACAGAAAGGGAGAGAGAGAGAGAAAGAGAGAGAGAAAAAGAACAGCATGACTTTGGCGTTGGGTATATCAGCGATTTAAAGAAAACAGATTCGGAAAGTTCCGTCGTATTGAGAACGAGAACTACGGAAACTCTCTACATATATATATATATATGTAGAGAGAGAGAGAGAGAGAGAGAGAGAGAGAGAGAGAGAGAGAGAGAGACAGGAAGTAGGGGGTGCTCTCGAAAGCGGATAGAACTTTTGGAATAAAGGTCGCATTAAGAGGAACGCGTCGTTTGGTACAACAAAGTCGTCCTCGGATTTGGCGTTCTCTCTCTCTCTCTCTCTCTCTTTCTCTCTCATGCTCCTGGTAGAGTCGTTGCATCACGCCATAGCAGTTACTATTAGCCGTAATCGTTAAATTCGAATCGACCAGTCGAAAGCGTCGAGTTTCCCCCCTTACGGTTAAAATTTCGCACGTAAATAAGGAGAACAAAATCTCTCTCTCTCTCTCTCTCTCTCTCTCTCTCTCTCTCTCTCTTTCTCTTTCTCTTTCTCTTTCTCTCTTTTTTAATGAATTTAGTTCGATTAAAGGAAAAGGAACGTAAAATCAGGAAAGTTCAACATTGGAAATTATTTCATTAGATTCTGATCATCCTATCGAGCGTCAATAATAAGTCGATCGAATATCTCGATTTATATGTCCAGTTCGATTATACGACAATTTTCTTCGTTGATAATTATAATCGTTCGCTATTGGATCCAATTATTATATACAAATAACTCGCCGATAAATAAATACGATTTTACAATAAATACGATTTTCATTTGAATCTCTCGAATATATTTATTCGATATAAAATCTCGATCTATTAATTTGGGGATAGGAGATAGGTGAGAAGGGATAGTAAATAGGGGGTGGGGGTAGGGGCGGTGAAGTGGTGGAAAAAAGAGATAATTATTTTCGAATGTTTCTCGATCGATCCGAATCGAATCGATTAGATCGAATCAATTATTATATTACAATGTTATCGAAAAATTCGAACTAATCGATTCTTCTATTTCGACGATCGCGTTATTATCAAAGAGTCATGTATAGTTACCGTTCTTCTCGTTTTAAATTTACGATCGAGTTGAATCCTTTTGCCGACAAGGATTTAATCTTCGTGATTGATCGACTCGTTTCAAGCTCGAGCTGCGTAAGCACGAAATACTGCCGGCGGATTGCTCTTCAACTTTGCTTAATTATGAATCCAACGTTGATCGCTTCGCGAACTATGGAGGATGAACGTAAATCGTCGATTTGTAAGATCTCTCTCTCTCTCTCTCTCTCTCTCTCTCTTTATCTATCTATTTATTTATGTTTTTCCCTCTTCATCTCTTTCTTTCTTTCTTTTTCTCTCTCTCGCTCTCTCTCTCTCTCTCTCTCTCTCTCTGTCTATCGTTTTTTATCAAAAACAATGCATTCGAGTTCATTCC
>NC_060960.1:8876838-8881838 GCF_910589235.1 Vespa crabro | reverse complement strand
TATATATATATATATTTATATGTATATATGTATATACGTATGTATTCATTTATCCATCTATCTATGTATGTATGTATGTATGTATATATATGTATGTATGTATATATGTATGTATCTACATTCTCGCATAACGTTGATTTCCTGGCCGGTTGCTGCGAGGAGGACTCGGATCGTCGAACATTTTGGTAATTGGAAAGGGGCCGGACAGCTTTTTAATTATCTCGTTACTTTGTACAGCTCTCGTGGATACGATGAATACAAAGTACGACGTAGAGATAATCAAGTCCTTTGTAAGTGGCGTCGATCTCAAAGCGTCGCTGCTTAATTTAACAAAGCGTTCGCATTCTCTCTCTCTCTCTCTCTCTCTCTCTCTCTCTCTCTCTTTCTCTCTCACTCTCACTCTCTATCTATCTATCTCTTTCTCATACATATGGAGAGACACATAGTATAGACATACGTATACACGTTCTCGTTGAACCCCTCTTCAACCCCCTTCTCCTTCATCCCTCATCATGTACCACGCTCGCATCGTCACCACGTACGTTCTTTTCGACTCGAGCCAATGAAGCATTTCTATTGTTGCTTTGTCGAATGCACTTGCCGATTTTATAATTGCAATTCCACCAGTCGTAGCAAAGAAATTGTCGTTAGAAGTAAAAGGGCGAGGGGTTCGTGAGGGAGGAAAGAGGTTAATCATTAATTAAAGTACTTTGTTCTATCAACGTACTACGCAAGCTATTCTCTACACTCTTTATCTCTCACTTTATCTGTATGTATGTATGTGTATATGTATGTCTCTCTCGCTCTCTCTCTCTCTCTCTCTCTCTCTCTCTCTCTCTCTCTCTCTCTCTCTCTCTCTCTCTCTCTCTTTCTCTCTTTCTTTCTTTTTAATGGAATTGACAGATCGTGCGAAATATTCATTGTTTTTCCCTTATCTCTATCTTTTCCAAACATTTATATATCTATCTTTTTATCTATCTTTCGAAATCCATATATATATATATATATATATTTTTTTTCTTTTTTAAATACTCGAACACGATTATTATTTTATTATTATATTGTATTATATTATTCTATTTTTTTCTTTGTACTTTTTTTTTATAATTATTTTCTTTTCTTACCGTCCTTCTCCGTCGGTCCAATATAAATGTGTCGATGGTCGAACGAATATTATCTACTCACCTGAAACAGAAAATGTGATTGGAAATGATTAATATAATTCGATAAAATTACTTTCTCTATATAATTGAAGTTTAATTCGTGTGCAGATAGAAAAGATGAAATTTCTTTGTTCGTTAATTTAATATCCATCTATCTCTAACTCACTCATTCACTCTCTCTCTCTCTCTCTATTATTACATATATATATATATATATATTAGGGGGACCGGAAAGTAATGTCGTTTCTGTGCATGTCGACATTTGATTGTGATTAAAAATAAAAACTTGTTAAAAATTTATTCGTTTGAATTTAATTTAAGAAAGCGACATTACTTTCCGGTCCCCCTAATATATATATATATATATATATATATATATATATTTATATATTTATATAAAATATATTTCTTCATTAATTTCATGATATCGCCCGTTAGATATATCACGATTAAAAAATACTTAAAGATCCTTAATTTCGTTTATATCCACAAAAATGACCAAAAGAATAAATATTTCGAAAGGACGAAGGACGACTCTTTAAAATTCCAACGTGTAACGTTACGACAAGAGGGGAAGATTGATTTAGCGCAGGTGCACCTAACGATACGCGGAAATTAATTTTCTTAACTCTCCATCGTGTTCTTTTTCTCTAGCGAGGGCTGTTTTTTCCTTTCTTTTTTCTTTTTTCTTTTTTTTTTTTTTCATCTTCTTTCGTTCCTTCTTTTTTTTTTTTCCCCAATATACACCAGCAAAAAGAAGAAAAAGGAAGAGAGAGAATAATCTGTCTCGTAAAAACAAATAATTCCTTAATACGCTCAATTAATTTTGCTTTAAGAGGAAGAAGTAAGAATGTAAAAAAAAAAAAAATAAAAAGAAGAAAATAAATAATTCCAGAAAAGAAGTAAGAGAAATAAGGATAAAGATATAAAGGAGATGAAAAAAAAAAAAAACAAAGAACAGAAGAAAATGAAAAGAGAGAAAATCAAAATTCCTTCGGACTAATCCGAAATACGATGCGAATTGATATTATATAAGCGTGATAAAATGTTTTTTTATAATTTGAAAAATTTCTAATTTTCATGGATTTTCGCACGAAGAAAAGGATGAGAAAGAAAAAGAAGAAGACAAGGGGGAAAAAGGACAAAATAAAAAAAAAAAAAAAAAAAGAAAAAAAAGAAAAGGAAAGAAAAAGGATAATAATAAAAAAGAAAAATAAAATGAGAAGAAAAGAAAGAGATGATAATAACAACAATAATAACAATAATAACAATAATAATAATAATAATAATAATAATAATAATAATAATAATAATAATAAAAAGAATGGATAATAAGATTAATTAATAAACTATATATTCAGTACACATATACACACACACACACACATATATATATATATACATATATACGTATGTATTGAACAGATTATATATAACGTTTGAAAGCGTTTAAAGGAGACACGACAGACGTATTACGTAGCTGTAACGCTTACGACTCTTTAAGGCAATAAAAAGGGTTAACGAAGCTGAGAACGATCGTATGTAAATTGAACGGCCGTGGCTAGTTTCGTGGATGTTGCGGATCAGTGCCGTTGGAAGATGGCTCTTGCAACACGCTGCTGGCTTAAATTTAACTGTCAGGCCGTTTAAACGTGCTTCTCTATATATATCTCTCTCTCTCTCTCTCTCTTTCTCTTTCTCTCTGTCTATCTCTATCCATCTCTCTATCTCTCTCTCTCTCTCTCTTTCTCTTTCTCTCTGTCTATCTCTATCCATCTCTCTATCTCTCTCTATCTCTCTCTCTCTCTCTCTCTTCAGCTATTTCGCAGGGATATTTCTCTCGCCTTTTCCTCCATCTCGTACGAAACTGACTGTGAAAACGGTCGGGAGCTTTCCTCGGTCCGTTTGCATCGTAGTCGTCGTAGTCGTCGTAGTCGTAGTAGTTATGCCAGCCGAGCTATCGCAAGTATAACGCGCAAAACCCCTCCTTGAAAATTCTTACGAGAGAGATTCTATCTTCCTCTTATTATACGTTTCTTAACAGATTTCGAAGCTGAGAAAAATTTCTCCCAAGTCGTATTCGAAATGGATTGCTGGATGGGGTGGATCGGGGTAGGGATAGGGATAGGGGTAGGGGGAGTGGGGGGAATGAGAATGAGGATGAAACGAGGGGAGGATGACGCTAGTGGGTTTATTGTATTATTGTGAGAAAAAAAGAAGAAAAAAAAAAAAGAAAAAGAAAAAAAAAAAAAGAAAAAGAAAAAAACAGATTTCCTTTCTACATTTCATTTCGTGCTCTTAATGTTTAAATGAAGTGAAACGGAAACGTCTATTGTTTTTATTCTTTTCTTTTTTTTTTCTTTCGTTTTCTTTTCTTTTTTATTGCCACAATAAATCACCTACGTATTTAGGTATGTTGTACGTATCATTAAAAAGGGATGATAATACTGACGAGATAATATAATCTCGTAATATATAATTTTGTTTCGTTTGATTTGCACGAGAATAAAAAAAAAAAAAAAAGCAAAAAAGAAAAACAAAAAAAAAAAAAAGAAATGATTTATCTTATTCACGTCTGATCTAAACGGATTAATTGCTTGTTACGATTCTTACGACTATAATCAAGGGATAATACTATCATTATCATTTAATATCGATTAACATTCATTTTGAAAGTTATATACTCAACATTGTATAATACATATGTTCCATATCGTATACAATCGTCGTATTGTTATTATATCCTCGAATACTTTTTAATTGTGTCATTAAATCGTATTTTTTTCTCTTTTTTTTTTTTTGTGTGTTTTAAAGAAGATGACATCGCGATTGCACACGTATTTACGTACTTATGCGTACGTACTAATGATTATGGAAAACAAAGAGACAAAAAAAAAAGAAAGAAAGAAAAAGGTTAGGCATGTTATTTCTAAATCGAAAAGTATATATAACGATGATGCGAATAAAGTATATACGGTGTAAATAAATAAAATGAAAAAGAAAAAAAAAAAAATAAAGAGAGAATAAATGGAGCAACATTTTAGAAAATTTTTTACTCTCTCTCTCTCTCTCTCTTTCCATTTTTATCATTTTACATATATGTAGGTATATAGGACAATCACTATTCATCTTCTACATCGTCTATACGTATGCTCACGAAGAAAAGAAAAGATCTCTTGGACTTCCCGTCTATATACAAAACAATGAAATCTTCTCTGGGTAAGTCGCTTGAAAAATAGACTTCAGTCAAGCGCCAAGTCCAATCGTACGTGAATATCTCTATTTCGAAGGAGCAACTTCGTGAAGCTTTTGAAGAATATCCTTGTTTTCGACGAATCACTTTTTTTCTTCCTTTGTTTATCATACGTTCCTTTTGACTTTCTCGTTAATTTTTTCTTTTTTTTTTTTAAATAATCATTAACGCGTACAGACATACCATTACATCGAGTAACGATAAAATAAAACGTAATAATGCGAAGTGAAGAAGATTTAATTATTAATAAGATCGTACGTTCAATTTTAATGATCAAGAAAAAAAGAAAAGAAAAAAAAAAAAAAGAAAAAGAAAAAAAGAAGACAGCCGAAAACGATAATTAATATTAAACTGTGAAACGAATCGAACGCATTCTCGTGACTATTGAATGAATAATCAAAAAAAAAAAAAAAAAAAAAAAAAAAGAAAAGAAAAAAAAATGAAAAAAGAAAATAAAATAAGAGAAAGAAAGGAAAAGAAAATGGAAACAAAAACAAAATCAATAATCTACACTTTCTCTCGAAAGTGATGTTAATGGAATGTTTATATAGAAAGAAAAGAAAAAAAAAAGAAAAGAAAATAAA
>NC_060960.1:8851838-8871838 GCF_910589235.1 Vespa crabro | reverse complement strand
GGGCTTGCCTCGGCCCCGGCGCTCGCTTATTTCGTGCCTCCTGTCATCATTTCCGTTCCTAGCCCATTATCCGACTTGAAAGAGCCCGGTTATATCGGCGAATTGTCTGCTTAATTCGTTGCGAACGAATCTTGCACCATTCTCTTTCTATCTATCTCTATCTATTTATCTCTCTCTCTCTCTCTCTCTCTCTCTCTCTCTCTCTCTCTCTCTCTCTCTCTCACACACACATTCACTATGGTCCGCCGTTTTAATTTCTTTTTACGATCGATTCGAAGAAGAAAAATGTGCACTTTTAATTAATCGTCCTTTAATTCTATTAATTAGAATAATGGAAAAGTCATTCTTTTTCCTTTCTCCTTTCCTTTCTTTTTTTCTTTCTTTCTTCCTTACTTTCTTTCTTTCCTTTTTTTCTTTCTTTTTTCTTTTTTTTTCCTTTGAAAGATATACGAGAGAATAATAACATTGTAAAGGACGTCGTTATATTTTTAAGGGTATATGAGACAGTTCTTAGATATAAGAGACAAAGAGAGAGAGAGAGAGAGAGAGAGAGAGAGAGAGAGAGAGAGAGAAGGTTGAAAATGTATTGGCCTCATAGTGCATACGTATTCCAGAGAACATCAATTTCGAGCTTTATGATGGCTGGTGTGAATAAAATCTGATTCAGTATCTCTTGAATATTAATGACTCCCATGTGGCTGAAACATATGTATATAGGTACATAGACGCGTGACTACAGCGATAAACGCGTTTATGGATGTATCGGAGTTTAGGCTCTACGTATTTGACTTTATCCTTTTACGATCCTGAAAGGCACAACCACCATCAAACCATCCCCGTCGTCACAACCATGATATACTCGTGGGTTTCTCTTTCATCAGTCGAAAACTATTTTTGATTACGTGGCACACGTTTAGCTCGTTAATATTACAATGAGTTTCGTTCCTAATCCTAGTCCTTTTAAAACTTTCTCCTTTCACTTTTCTCCTTCTCTCGGATCTCTTTCGTTGAATCTTTCTTCCTTTTTTCCTTAATTTTTTCTCTTCTCTGTCCTTTTTTCCCCCTCTTTTGTTTCGACTGTTTTTTTTTTTTTTCTTCTCACAAACAACTGTCGGTACATACACGGGACCGCGACTCGATGGATTACGTGACCTCGATCCTTTCGAAAAGCGAACCAGATATATTCGAATTAGGATTTATGAGGTCGTACGTTTTTCCCATGCCCGAAAGCTGACTATGTCCGTTCCAATCATTCTGTTAATTTATATCATCGATGCTCATACGAGACGAGAACGAGTCATTCGTTTCGAATACGTCGTAATATATAGTATCCTATTCGTCATTGTCAAATCGATCGATTGACACGTAAAAATTGTAAACGATGGTTAGGTTATAAAAGGAGACCATCTAAAATATATTTACCGCGTGGCCTATTATTATTTCCTTTCTTTTTTTCTTTTTTTATTATTATTATTATTATTATTATTTTTTTTTTGTTTTCATTATTTTTTTCCTTCTTTCTTTCGTTCTTTTCCACCTATCAAGACCATTATAAAATATTTGATCTGTAATCGTAAAACGTAAATCTTATAATCGTTATTTCGCAGTAGTGAACAATCTTCTTTTCAAGATTCTAATCACTTAATAAAGATTACGAAAAATACAAAATGTTTTCATTTTGACGAAGAAACGACGTCAAATTCGTCGAATATTAAAATCTCTCTCTCTCTCTCTCTCTCTCTCTCTCTCTCTCTCTCTCTTATCTGTACGTAAAAGTTTCACGTTATATATTATACATATATACTCACAGTATATCCTAACGTAGCTACAACTCACTGAATGCTAATTATGTCGCTAAGGATTATGCGGGAAGCGGGTTTGCGAAAATCCTCGGGCGACCGATCAGCTTAAATATCTCGTTAGTTGAACTCAGTCAGCAGATTCGAATCGGCGAGTAGTAAGGGCGTGTTTCCAAGTATGGAGTCAGTTAAAGGGCCAAAAGAAGAGAATTGTAGGAGAAAGAGAAGCGATGAAAGAGAAGAAAAGAGTAAAAAGAGAACGAGGAGAGGAGAGGAGAGGAGAGGAGAGGAGACAGGTTGGATGAGCGGGTTGGTTGGTTGCTTCGTAGAGCAGGAGGGGAGGGAAAGGGGTTGGCTGGCTGGCTTGCTTGCTTGCTTGGTTGCTTGCTTGCTGTTGGAGAACGTGCCGTGACCCCTTTTCCAACTAAGTTTTCAGACGAACGGAGTCGACCGGAGAGGAGCGTTCAGCTTCCTCGCTGTCACTCTGGCACATTATCGAGTAGAGAAGAGAGCAAAGGAATCAGCCAAAGAACTGGCTGCGAGAAGCAGCGTAGCTGGGTGGGTGGATAGGTGGGTGGGGTGGAGTTGGGATGGGTTGGGTTGAGTTGAGTTGGGTAGGAATGGGAGTTGGATAAGACGTGAGCCGCATACGTCCTTCTTTAAACTTCGAGACACGTAAAAGCGTAGCCGAACCATTATTATACTTCTCTCTTCCTCTTCCTCTTTCTCTTTCTATATATATATAGAAAGAGAAAATATATATATATAAAATTCGGAAATATATATATATTTTCGAATTTTTAGATCGGTGAAAAAGAGGATAGATTATCTTAAATAAAACTTATTCAAAAAAAAAAAAAAAATATATATATATATGTTATTGAATCTATCGAAATTTTTATGATCAAAATTATGAAAGAAAGAGGATTGATGATCTTTCTTTTTCTTTTTCTCTCTCTCTCTCTCTCTCTCTCTCTCTCTCTCTTTCTCTTGAGAAGTCGTATCAAATCGCAACGGACTAATTATCGAGCGATACGGTAGGCTGAACTGCTAATAGACATTATCGTACAAACAAAGTAAGTAAGTCGAGCGTGTAACAATGCGGTGAGTTCATAGTAGCCGAAGGGGTCGATTATTAACGTAGAGAAGGATGCCCGGTTGAAAACGATTCACCGTGGAATTCCGGCGGATATTTCCAATTACACAGGTACCGATCGGCTTATCGTTTCGTAATCCTCAATCGATACTCCCATAGACGGGCTGAACTTCTATACGAAATCCTCCTATGATCACGATGATCACGTAGTTGATAAATGTTGTTGATGACGATAATGACGATGACGATGATAATGATAAACGGTTATGGTTGACATTGAAACATGTGCTCATGTACTTTGATTAGTCTCCTCGTATTATTCGTAGTATATCATACAAAATGTCTAATTGAAAAACTGATCTATCAAAGCTACACGCAATCCACCTTTTTTTCTTTTTCATTATAAATATAATTTAATAATATTCGACAATAAAGAAAAAAAAAGGGGGGGAAGAGAAAAAGTGAAACGAGATAAAATGGAATGAATGAAATGAAAATATAAAAAGAGAGAAAAGAACAAAAGAAAAAAACAACAAAAAAAAAAAAAAAAAACGAGAAAAAAAAAAGAAAAAGGAAAAAGAATTTTCATCAAAGATTTTCTCGTATTCTCATATTTTGTCTCACTCTCGGTATCTCTCTCTCCCTTTATCTCTCTCTCTCTCTCTCTCTCTCTCTCTCTCTCTCTTTCTCGATGAAAAGCTTTCGTTTGAAGCGAGTTACCGTTTTACTCGGTAACTCTCTTCCACACCGGCCTCAAGCAACAATACAAGCAAAACCTTTCTACAACTCTGTCCGCCTAATTACCGGGAGAATCCCGGTGTGTCGCTGGCTGGTTGCTTGCTCGTGCGTAATTTCCCCAGATTTCACTGAATTTCGCGGCTCGCAAATTTGAGGTAGACGAGGACGAGGACGAGGGCAAGGGCGAGGACGAGGACGAGGACGAGGACGAGGACGAGGAGAAAGAGGAGGTGGAGGAGGTGGAGGAAGAGGAGGAAGAGGAGGAAGAGGAGGAGGAGGACGAACGAATGGGTAACCAGCGTTGAATCATTCTCATATCCCTCAACGAAATCTCGCGAGAGGACGTCACGCAACCCGCGAGATTTTCATCGGTAAATATTAATTAATTAACGAGCTGACACGACTGTCGTCACGTGTGTTCTATCCACTGTGCGCTGCTCTAGCACGCGTTTTCACTTTAAATTAATTCAAGGGAAAACAACAGCGTGTTGAAAGGGAACATGATGGGGTGGGAGAGAATGCGGTAGAGGGACAAAGGGAAAAGTACTTTTCAACGGTGGTAAGGGCGTGAGAATATGACGGGACCATGGGTAGAGAGAGTGGCGGGGGAAGGGGAGCGTGAGGATCCTGGCGCTAGGGGTGGGGGGGAGGGTGGTGGCACGAGGGCAACATTTTTATCGTGCGAAGGAGCAAAGAAAAACAAAAAAAAAAAAAAAAGAAAAGAAGGAAAGAAAGGAAAACGAAAAGAAAAAAATGTAATCACGCGCTAAGTCAAATCGTTTTTGATATAATGATACATATACGAAATAATTAATAATTTCTCGATCGATCGTATTTCATATCATAAAAATAATCATTCGATTCGTTATCTTAACGATATACATAAATATAATTGCGTTCGTCGTTAATGTTTAAAATATTTCATACGTAATTATAATACATATAATATAAATATTATATATAAACGATTAAGTATATTTAAAAGAGATGCGATTCGGCGAAATGTAATACTCTGGTTCTGTTAGACTGTCGTAGGCGTATAATAAAACGAAACGATTTTTAAAGGATAATGGTTCCTACGATAAGGAGAAGCTAAATCAAGTTGAGTTACGGTCGGAGGTCGTTATTTCCGACACCGTGACGCGCCCGTCGTCGAGCCAGAAGAAAAAGCGAGATACGTCTGACGGAGAGGAAGATCGACAACCCCTTCGAGAACGTCAGTTAGAGAGAGAGAGAGAGAGAGAGAGAGAGAGAGAGAGAGAGAGAGAGAGAGAGAGAGAGAGAGAGAGAGAGAGAGAGAGAGAGGAAGATGGGCGGGGAGGGGGAGGAAGAAAGAAAGGTTGGTAAGAGCTTGGAAAAGGCAGGCTGTTCCAAGAGAATTCGCGAGAATAACAAAGAGGAAAGAAGCAAGCAAAAAGAGAGAGAGAGTGAGAGAGAGAGAGAGAGAGAGAAAGAGAGAGAGAGGGTGGAATTAAGGGTCTTCCTCGTTACTGTCGCACGTTATTTTACGTTATCGTTACTCCTACTTGTTGTTTGCCAATTCTTAGCCAGGACTCCAGCTTTCCAACGCGCGTATATATACCGGAAACGCATTTCGAGAAAGTCGAAGTTGGTCGAAGATCCCTTATATTCCCCCTTCGTTTGCATTTGGCAAAGGTTTTCTTTCCTTCGAACGAATCCCCGTAAAGTAAGCTTTTGACTTGTTTACGATGGTCCAGCCCGACACACACACATACGTATATATCTATATATATATATATATATATATATATATATATATATAGATATAAACTAATAGTACATAAAACGAATATAAACTTATACGAATGTACTTATATACCTTAGTCGAATAATTTTCGATTTTCTTTTACGAATATCCTATTTGTTCTAATAGAATAATAATTCTCTCCTTCTCTCTTTCTCTCTTTTTTCTTTTCTTTTTTTTTTTTTTTTTTTTTTGTTTCTTTTATAACGAGAATATTTTTTAAATTATATACCTACAACATTAATTTACACCATACATATATATATATATATATATATATATATATACATATATACATACGTAGTTAGAAGCTTTAAGGTTTATCCAAGTTAGAAGGGATCAAATGTGTGAGGGTGGAGGATAATTAAGGTAGCAATCTTATCAGTGTTCCTTCCCTTTACGATACTACCTTCTCTTCTTCCTCTCTCTCTCTCTCTCTCTCTCTCTTCGTTCTCTCACCGTTATCCGTTATCATTTAGCCAGCTCGAGTTTCCTTCCTTTGTCCTGAGCCTTCAAATAATTATCGGCTATAATTCATACCGTGTGCCAACTATGGAAGAGAGAAAAGTGTAGGAGAGAGAAAACGGGAGGAGAATGGGAAAAGCTTTCTATCGTGGGAGCGTGCAGCGTTTAAAAATATGAGGGCAGACGATTTTTAACAGTAAGAAGAAGAAGAGGAAGAAGACGAAGAAGAAGGAGGAGGAGGAAGAGAAGAAGGAGGAGAAGAAACGATATCGGAACGGAGAGGTAAAAATGAAGAGGGGGGGCGGTAAGGAAACGAAGAGGAACCTTCGCTGTTCTCTCCCTCCCTCTCTCTCTCTCTCTCTCTCTCTCGCGGTGCTTTAAATCGAGTCTTGAGAGGAGAAGATTAATATTCTGGACGCGAGTAGAGTCGATATGCGAAGACGGACGTGATACGCTTCAGAAAAAAATAATATCTTGCTATATCGCGTTTCGTAAAATGGATGTGGGATACATTCCGCGGGACTCGCTTCTTTTGTCAAGAAAGAAAGAAAGAAAGGAAGAAAGAATGAAAGAAAGAGTAAAGAAATAGAGAGAGAGAGAGAGAGAGAGAGAGAGAGAGAGAGAGAGAGTGAGAGACAGGAAGAAATAGTAGCGTCGTGAAGGAAGACGGAATTCTATGGTTCGCAGGAGAACCATCGGAGAGTAAATAAAATTTCGCGATGGAGAGAATCGTTTCTTTTATATCCACCACGTACGAGTAATGTTCAACTTCGATGGGGCAAGGTGGGGAGGGGAAGGAAGGAAGAAGAAGAAGAAGAAGAAGAAGAAGAAGAATAGGAAAAGGAAAGGTAAAAGGAATGGAAGGAGGCTTAGAAAACGTTGATGGAAACGATGATGATTGTACGTAAATATTATATAAATACATTCTTATTGTGATTTTGTTAACGTTATCTCGCGATACGCAAAACGACGAAAACAACGTCATCATTTCTATCTATTGAGAAAATTAAATGAAATGCTTTTCGAATCTCTCTCTCTCTCTCTCTTTCTCTCTTTATCTTTTTTTATTTCTCTTTCTCCTATTTCTTTGCTCTCTATCTCTCTCTCTCTCTCTCTCTCTCTCTCTTTCTTTTTCAATATTTCATATATCAAAAGTATCATTTATTTTAATAGAACTAAAAGAAAGAAAGATAGATTGTGTGTGTGTGTGTGATATGTGAAAATTATGATAGCGAATTTTCGTGCATTTTTATCTAGAAAAAGAAACAAAAAAAAAAAAAAAAGAAATAAATTAATAAATAAAACAAAATTATATCAGAGTGTGAATTTATGTTTAGACATTTATTTTTTATATCGAGAAAAAGGAAAATTGTGAAAATTATCGAACCTGTTTTAAAGAGACATGAATGAGTATAATCAAACGTACACAGACACACACAGAGACACACATACACACACACACACACACACACACGTAAAAACTTATACGTAGACACATATATATATATATATATATACAGGTATACACACACATATGCAGACACATACTCGTAGAATTCGAAGCACACAATGGGTGGAAGCTTGAAATGAAGAAAAGCTTGGCTATAAGTGAAACGTATAAAAGCATTATGGTTATCCAGGGGTGTTCAGTGGTAAAGCCTTCTCGCGTCATTAGGATTCAACCGGAACGACTTTTTCACACTAATACGCGTTTTCGTAAAGCAGAGAGCAACGTCGAGGAAAGCAAAACGGGACAGCTCTTCTCATCGTCTCGTAAAATAAATTTAAATAAAGTAATGCTCGTTTTAAGCGTACATTTCCAAACGTCTTCGTCTCTTCGTGATCCACATACGTATGCGCGTACCTTCGTACGTACGTAAACATACGTTTATTATGTTTATTAAACGTTCTTCAAGAACGTTCTTCAAGAACGTTCTTCGAGAACAATAGTTGTTATGTTATGTTTCGTCTTATTAAAATTCTTGGAAAAATTTATAAACGTTAAGATCTAAGAACAGTGTATAAGATTTAACGTTGATACGGAATATTTATAAATTTTTCTCGTGAACGATCTTTCGAATATTTTTGTTCTTATACATTTTTATGAAAGAAAAAAAAAAAAAAAAGAAAAAGAAAGAAAGAAAGTAATCCTTGTCACAGAATATTATTCTTTATTTCTTCACAAGGATGACAACAGTAATTAAACGCGATATTATCATTATTATTATTATTATATTTTATTATATTATAATATATAATAGAAGATATATATATATATATATATATATATATATATAAATAAATATAAATAAATATAAAGATTTACTGTATATTATTTATTTTTATAAATATTTATTTCCTACATACATAAAAAAAAAAAAATATATATATATATACATATTTTATTATATACAATTAAACTGTATATTTAAAATATCCAATTTCACTCTTTTACTTTTTTATAAACATGAAAGAAAAAAAAAAAAAAAGAAAAGAAAAAAGAGAAAAAAAGAAAAGAAAAGCCTAAATGAGATCGATTAAAAAAAGACTACTTAAGAATTATATTAGTAAGGTGTATATCATTAAAGAAAGACAAACGAAAAATGGAAGAAGAAAGATAACAGAAAAAAAAATAACGAAGAAACAACGAGTACACAGAGATACACGAGACAAAGCAAAAAGAAAGAAAAAAAGAAAAAAAGAAGCGAGGCAAAAAGAATAAAAAAAAAAAAAAAAAAAAAAGAAAAGAGAAAAGAAAAAATGAAAAAGGAAAAAGAAAAGTGAAGAACAACGAAAGGAAACACGGACGACGGATACGGCCTTAGATTTCTTTAGAAATTTCTCGTAGAATTAATCGATCGAGCGATATTCTCTAACGTTCACATCCATTTGTCTCTCGCTAGCGGTTACCACGAACACGATAGGGTGGAGACGACGACGCTTGGCGTCGTTGTTGGTCCAGGATTTTTCTTTCCAGACCAGAAGACGTAGAAAAAGAAAGATAGAAAGAAAGAAAGAGAGAAAGAAAGAAAGAAAGAAAGAAAGAAAAAAAGAAAGAAAGAAAGCAAGCAAGCAAGCAAGAATGAAAAGAGAAAGAGGAGAGGGGGTAAGGGCTAGGGGGAGAGAAAGAAGAAGAGGTGGTGGAGGAGGAGGAGGAGGAGGAGATGGTGAAGGAGGTGATGGTGGTGATAGTGGTGAAGGAAGAGGAGGAGGAAAAAGAGGAGAAAGAGGAGGTGGTGCGAGTAAAAAGCAAAGGCGCAAGAAACGCTCTCGGCGAGCCAACGGCAACAACTGTCGACCATTGTATCCGCATTAGGTTCGTCCCGACGCCCGGCGTCCCTTCCTACCACACACACACACACACACACACACCTCCTCACCACCCACACTTTACTCCACCCTGTCTCACTCACTTTACACTCTCACTCTTCCTTCCTTTCTTTCTTTCTTTCTTTCTTTCTTTCTTTCTTTCACTCCTCTTCTCGTCACTACGACTACGACAACGACGACTATGACTATGACGACGACGACTACGACTACGACGACGACTACGACGACTACGATTCGCTTCTCTCTGCTCGAGAATACCGTGCACCCGTATATTTCATAGCTCGGTTACGTTCTTCATTCTCACTGGAACCAACCAACACACTCTTAAGCGAGAAACATTTTATTCCGCTTCCGTTGTTCGTAGAAACCGGAGATGGAAGAAAGAAAGAAAGAGAGAGAGAGAGAGAGAGAGAGAGAGAGAGAGAGAGAGAGAGAGAGAGAGAGATGACGGAATAACGATGCGCGTACCTTGAGAGGATCCTTTCAACCAAACGGATTAGATTTATCGTCTCGTCACACCTCACACACACACACACACACACACTTCACACATACCTTATACATATAGATACACACATACACGCACACACACACACATATATACATGTACACGCACACACACACACACACACACATACACACACACAAGCTTTCAAACGTTAGTCGACGTTATTTTCTCCTTTAAGTAGGTAATCAGAAATTTTATTTCCTTTCAAGATTAGAACGTTTTAAAGATCCACATAATTTACGTTAGATCGAACTAATTCTAATTGTCTATTTTCTGTTTTTCATTTCTTTTTCTTTTCTTTTTTGTTTTTTTTTTATTCTTTCTCTTTCGTTTTAGTTTCTTCTTTATATCTCGTCCTCGAAGAAAAAAGAAAAAAAAAAAACAAAAAGAAGAAAAGAAAAAGATAAAAAAGGAAAAAGGAAACGTACTTACTTATGTACGTCGTCGACGTTGAGATTGTTCGTTAGGGTCGATTTAATCGGCGTTAGATTATGGCAGGTAATCGCCTATTATCTTTTCTAAGATTTATCGTTTCTTCGTTATTCTTCGTACAGCTCGGTACATACACAGAGGCAAAGAGACAGAGACAATGACACAATATCTTCTTTAAGGGTGGTTAATCGACGTTATTACATTCTCGTTTATGCGAATAATAATGAAAAATTTTATTTACGTTTCCCAACGACAAAGATTTATTGTAAGAACATAATTTACGTTAAATCGACGAATTTCAATTACCTATCTTCTTTCTTTTTGCTTTTTTATTTTTCATTCTTTCATCTTTCCTTCTTTTCTTTTTTTTTTTTTTTTCAATTTCGTTTCTCAGAGAGCTTTAAAAAAGAACAAAGAAAAAAAGAAGAAAAAGGAACACGCATGCGTCGTTAATGCAATTCGTTAGATCGAACAGAGATCAACGTTTAGATGATAATTCGATGATAATCATTCGACTATTGTATTTATATAAGTTAATATTTAACGAACGACGATTGTTTTAACTAATATTATAAAAAGGAGAATAGCGAAATTAATCTTTAAGATAAACTTGTTAATCCATTTATCCTTTAACGTCACGGTCGGGGATGTCGCTTAATAACTTGTTGCAGTTTCAAAGAAGGAGAGACAGAGAGAAGGCGGATATAGATGTCTTAATAAAAGAGAAAGGGAAGATGGAACTCGATGAAAGGAAGGAAAAGGTCGAAGGGTGAGAAATGAATGGGCGGACGAACGGAAGGGGCGGAAGGTCGGCTTGACGGCCGAGAGGAGAGGTGAGTTTCGAGAAGGTAAAAGGGGTGGGGGTGGGGGTGGGGGAACGACGGGAATGGGAGGGGGGTTCGGGGGAGGGAAAACGGAGGAAAAGTTTTCCTTTTCCTGGGGAACAAATTCTTCGATGGGACTTTAGGATAATTGTTTAAAAGAAGAAACGTAGCGAGAGAGAAAGAGGAAGAGAGAGAGAGAGAGAGAGAGAGAGAGAGAGAGAGAGAGAGAAGGAGTCTGGTATTTAAATGAAAACGAAGAATACATTAGATTTCATTAGAAAAATTATAGATAATGTCTTAGCTGAGAATGATAGACAGAGAGAGAGAGAAAAGTGAATTTCGTTAAAAGTAAAAGCATCTCGTTTTGAAGTAGATCGTAAAACCCGATAAACTCGTTGAAAGTGTTAAAGGAATAAAGTATTTCAAATGGCGTTAACGAGAAAGTGTAGTAGGAAAAAGTAAGTAATCGGGAAAGAAAAATATAGATGGAAGGAGGAGGAGGGAGGGGAGGGGGAAAGAGAGAAAGAGAGAGAGAGAGAGAGAGAGAGAGAGAGAGGAGGGGAGGGGGAAGAGATGAAGCAATTAATTTCGACATGTCAATAATTTTATTTGCTCGAGGTTTTACTTTCGCTATCGTCGGCTATCCCCCTAAAAGAAATATCCCCGTTATTATTTAAAATTCGTTGTATCTGTAACTTTTCCTTTTTCTCCTTTTACTTTTTTCCTTTTCTTTTTCTTTCTTTTCTTTTCTTTTTTTTTTTTCTTTCATTCTTTCTTTACATCCATGTCCAACAGTAACAATAAGATTATAAGAGGGATATACTCCACGAGAAATGGCTTTGCGACATACATAAAATATTTTGTAGGACGGGGAGTGATTTACAAAAAAAAAAAAAAAAAAAAAAAAAAAAGAAAAAGAAAGAAAAAGAAAGAAAAAAAATAAATATAAAAAAAGAAGAAGAAGAAGAAGAAAAAAAAGCGAAGTATCATAAAAGAACGAAGAAGAAGAAGTAGACGATTACGACGAAGGAGATGCATAAAGTCGACGAGACGATTAATCCTTATTTCTTTTTCCCTCTTTTTTTTTTGTCTCACTCACTCTCTCTCTCTCTCTCTCTCTCTCTCTCTCTCTCTCTCTTCTCTTCGAAGAAGAAAGAGAAAGAGAGAAAGGAATGATAAAGGGGCGAGGAAGAAAAACGGAGGCAAATAAAAACATAATTTTACGCTCGAGCCGGTAATGAAAAAGTCGTATCGCAACGAGTTTACTCGGCCGCCGAGCGTTTGCAAATACGACGCGTCGAGGGACAGAGAAAAAGATAGGAAAAATACAAAGAGAGAGAGAGAGAGAGAGAGAGAGAGAGAGAGAGAGGGAGATATCCGCAAAGAGTGCTATAAAAGGGGTCGTGAAATTACAAGGCGGAAAGCGAGCTTATCAAGGACCGTGGACACAAGCACAGTAAACGTTTTATCGCGTGCGAGTTGATATCCCGTAGTCCTTCGATTTCACTTGCTTTTAATTACGAGCGCGAGATGATCGCCATAGCGCGATGGACAAAGGCAGAGAACGCGGGTTTTGGTTGTTACGTGGGTTTTAACGGACGACCAGAATCCGCGTTAATTATCGTGGACCATCGTCCACTCTCTCCCACCCTTTCTCTTTCTCTCTCTCTCTGTTTCTCTTTTCTCCCTTCCTCGTTTTCCCCATTCACTTCTCTGTATTTTTGGGATTAACCTTAGTTGGCTCGGCTGAGTTGCGTTACGTTCATAAAAAAATTGAGGTCGACGTTGAGAAATTGCGAATGAATTGCGTTGATTGGACCACCATTCTATTATATACATATATATACATATATGCGTGTATATGTATATAATGTACGTATGTATGTATATAATATACGTATATGTACGTATAAATGTAACTATAGATTTTTTTCACATCTTTCATTTCACTTTTGGGAACGATCGGCGAACGAACGTTCATCCAAAAATCCGAGATTTTCAATCGTCGTCCGTCAAAAAATTGAAAATAATAAAGAGACCACGGTGACCGAGTAATATCGCACCTGATCCGGCTCACCCTGTCGTTTGATTTTCGATCTGTCGCAACACACGCGATAGGTGTTGCCTTGCTAAAATTGAAATAAAAAAGGGAGAAAAAAAGGCCAGAGAAAAGGGGACGAAGAGAAGAGGAGAGAGAGAGAGAGAGAGAGAGAGAAAGAGAGTCGAGATAAAAAGGAACGAGCAATTTGATTCTGGGGAACGATCGACGTCGGTGCCAAATAGTCGACAAGAATGACAAGACTTCCGTGGTCGACAAAAATCGACGAAAATATAAACGGGATGTGAGCGTTCGTTTGAAATCTGCTCAGTAGAAGGTATATGGAAAAGGATAAAAATAGATAAAGAAAGAGAGAGAGAGAGAGAGAGAGAGAGAGAGAAAGAGAGAAAGATCAAAACCGAAGGTTATATCGAAGGCGAGAGCAGCTTTAAAGATTTCATCGTTTCTATGTGAAAAGCATGTCTCGATATCAGTATCCTCTTCTTTCTCTTTCTCTCTCTCTCTCTCTCTCTCTTTATCTATCTATCTATCTATCTATCTAAGTAGCAATTTCAATAGCAATAGAAAAATAATGTTGAAAGTAATAAAAGAAACTTTCGTGATTCCGATATATATATATATATGTATGTATGTATGTATGTATGTATATATAAACAATAACGTATACATACTATATATGTACGTAAGTCTTATTACTTTTAACGTAGGGTGTGCATCGACAGTATCGTATTAACATTCCCATTCCTGTCCCACCCAACCACCCACTCCTTCTTCGCGGTTTTACTCATTTCTCTTACCATATCCCGTTTTCTTTTCCATGATTTTTCGAATTTAAGAGAGAGAGAGAGAGAGAGAGAGAGGACTTCGTGCCGTGTCGCTTTGGGGAGTCTCGTTAAGACGTTAAAAAAAAAAAAAAGAAAAACGCGGCATTTTCCGGGCTCGGCGAAAGCAGCCCATTGCTGCTGGACCGGAACGACCGTTCATTTAGATTAGAAATCTTAATACACCGGTTATCTACCTCTTCTTCGTTCCCATCGTCTCTTAGATTCTCTTTCTTTCTCTCTCTCTCTCTCTCTCTTCCTCTCTCTCTCTCTCTCTCTCTCTCTCTCTCTCTCTCTCTCTCTCATTCATTCTTTCTTTCTTTCTTTCTCGAAAGTTTTTTGTTGTCGCTGCCATTTCTCCGTTTTCCTTCAAGGCGAAATGGCGGCCTATCTAGATAAGGGCCCAGCAAGCTTGGTACTCTTATTTCTCGACTGGAAAGAGCGTTGATATTCGTCTGTACTTTTTTTCTTCTTTTTCTTTTTCTTTTTTTTTTTGTCCCTTTCCTTCTCCTACACCTCCTGTTCCTGCCTCTCCTCCTACTCTTACTCCTTCTTTTTCTTCTTACTCACTTTCTATCTTTATATTTGGATCATTCGAGATTTGAAATCTAAGATCTAAGAAAAAGTAGGATTTTCTTCGAGAAATCAAAAACCACTCGTCTCGCGTCGTTACTCGTCTACTCGTTCGATTATCGAAAACGTATCTTGTGAATTTATAAAAAAAAAAAAAAAAAGAAAAAAAAAATTGAGGGAGAGAGAAGGGGGAAGAAAGATATAAGAGAGAGAGAGAGAGAGAGAGAGAGAGAGATTATGTGTGTAAGTGAGAGAACGCACACGGCGAGGTTTTTTACGAAATAAATTACGGGGTTGGCAAGAATTATGCGCGGGCTTTGTCGGCACTGTCGTCGCTCGTAACGTTCAATTTACTCGGCGACATCAATCTTATTCTTCTTTATTCGTCTCGCAGGCTCGATCCCTTTTCACCTAATCTCCACAGCTTTAACCATTTCTCTCGCCTTTTCTTTACCTTTCCTTACCTCCATCCAGATTTTCTCATCTCTTTCCTTTATTTTCGACTCTCTTCTTTCTTTATTTCTTTCTTTCTTTCCTTCCTTCCTTCTCACTTTCTTCCTTCCTTCCTTCCTCCTTTTTTTCTTTCTTTCTTTCTTTCTTTCTTTCTTTCCTCTCACCCTGCTCTCCATTTTTTCCCGCCTATCTATCTGTCTCTCACTTTCTCTTACTCTTTATCTATCACTTTAATTGAACGTATCAATTATTTTCCATTTCAATTTTCTTTCTTTTTCATATCGAAATGCATTATTACAAATTAAACGAAGATATTTATTTGATGAAACATTCTTTAAGAAATGTTCAAACGAATTAATGAATAGATTTATTTTAACATTGCATTTGTACGAGATTATATCCTCCTACCCGTTCCTTCTACCACTCCGATTAAATATATATAATTTATCAATGGAAACGAAATTTTGACGATTTGAGAAGAAAATTTCTTTTTTAATACGAAAGAATTCGTATATCAATTATAAACGAACACGTGAATCCCACGGATCATAGTTTGAAGATCACATGGAGCGAGCCGGGACAAAGCGGGATGGGATGGGATGGGATGGGATGGGATGGGAAGGGATGGGATAGAATGGGACGGGACGAGACAGGAAGGAGGTTGAGGGTGGATGGTTAGGGAACTCTCGAAGGGTTTTAGACAGGGAGAAAGAGAAAAAAGTTTTTTTTTTTTTTTTTTTTTTTTTTTTTTTTTTTTTTTAATACGAAGTGTATTAAGCGAATATATATTTTGGGATAAATAAAAATTGGAAGGATAAAGGATAATGATAATTCGTTTAATGAGTTAGCGTAAGATAGAAAAAGAGAGAAGGAGGGAGAAAGAGAGAGAGAGAGAGAGAGAGAGAGAGAGAGAGAGAGAGAGAGAGAGAGAGTGTGTGCCCGGAGGCACGACCGAATAATCTAGTTAGGCATTATTAATCCCCACGTGGCAGATTTTTCCAAGGGAATTATGACTGGCCTCGTCGTGACGGAATTAACGATGTAGATTTAAAACGAGCCAGAATTAGGAGGGTCCAGAGAGTTGGAGTGGCCATGGCTCTGCCGTAGGAGGTGTAGGTGTGGGCAGTAGTAGGGATAGATAGGTTGGTCGTGGAGGTGTACAAATAAGTGTACAAGTAGATGTACTTGTACGTGTGGATATGGGTATGGGTATAAGTAAGGAAGTTGAGGTTGAGGTAGAGATAGAGATAGAGATAGAGATGGAGGTGGAGTTAGAGGTAGTAGAGGTAGAGATGAAAATGGAGGTGGAGGTAGAGGCTGTGTAACGGTTCAGCGCGGAAGATGGATCGTAGAATGTTGAAGGAGGGAACCGAGGGGTAGCTGCATCATGGGATACAAAGTTTTCGGTGGTCCAGAAGCAGTCAGGCAGTCAACAGTAGCTAGGTAGCTAGGTAGCTAGGCAGGCAGGCGGGTATACAGGCAGGCAGGCAGGCAGGCAGGCAGGCACGCAGGCAGGCAGGCAGGCGGGCAGGCAAGCAAGCAAGTAAGCAAGCAAGCAAGGCCGGCCAGTGAGGCAGCCAACCAGCCAACCAACCAACCAACCAACCAACCAACCAACCAACCAACCAACCAACCAACCAGCTAGCCAGCCAGCCAGCCAGCCAGCCAGCCAGCCAGCCAGCCAGCCAGCCGGACGTTAAAGTCGTGATGAATCGAGGCCGGCGCATGCTGCTCTTCGAATTTGTATGCCGGCTGCCGGAACGAAAAGGGATGCGGCAGGTTGTTTAATAAAATATTTCACGCTGATGAATGGCCTCGGCTAACGTTGGTGTGCTTCCGCTTTCGCCTTCTTTTCGAATCTAACTTTTTCCTTTTTTTTCCTTTTTCTTTTTTTATTTTTTGTTCTTTCTCTCTTTCTTTCTTTTTCTCCCCACCTCCTGCTCGTTCCGTCTCTCTCTCTCTCTCTCTCTCTCTCTCTCTCTCTCTCACTCTATCTCTATCTTTTACTCGTTTTTACTTTCGTTTCGAAATTGTTCTCTTTTTCTTTTCCTTTTTTTATTTTTTGTTTTTTTCTTCCTTTTTAACACGTTTCTCCCGGAGTTTATATCCTCTTCATTCGTGATATTCTCTTTTATTTTCTCTCTCTCTCTCTCTCTCTCTCTCTCTCTATTTCTCTCTCTCTCTCTATTTCTCTCTCTCTCAATCTCTCTCTTTTTTATTTCTTTATTTTTTCTTTTTTTTTTTTTTGCTTTTACTTTTATTCTTTTCTTTCTTTTTTTTTCTTCTTTTTCTTTTGCATTTTTTTTCATCTATAAGTGGAATCACCGTACGAGCTCTCGATGTTGATAAATGCGAAACCAAAATGTTAGCGAATATAAAGATCCAGATATTGGCGATGACTGTGCATTTATCTTCGGGTTGCGGAGTATAAATTACGGATTTAACGTGGATCTTGCGAGTAGCGATTGGAAAACCGCGCGAACGGTAATAACTTACGACGTTATTCTTCCGTGTAACTACACGTAAAATTCATTTACTTACCTACTTACTTACTTACTTACATACTTACTTACTTACTTATATAAGCCCATATATATATATACATTTATTTCGAGAGGCACAGATTAATGATCAAAACTTGAAATATATAAAATTAACGATGAAGCTTCGTGTTGAAAACTCGATCGTGCGTGTCCCGAACGGATAATAGAATATACACTATATAATACGTTATAATAGAATAACAGGAAAATGTGAGAAGAAAAAAAAAAAAAAAGGAAGAAAGAAAAGAAACTAAAACGTTGAAACGTACACACACGTACAACAAACAATCATTGGTTATTAGCGTTGATATTGAATGATCAAGAATAAGGGGAAAACAAAATGAAAATTTAATATCATCAATATCCTCCCTTTTTAGTCCATCCATTCTTCTCTTCCCACTCCATACTATCAACAGTCCATGATATCTGCTCCTCACTTCCTATTTTAAAGGTACGCATAACGTCTAAACAATTCAATGGCAATATCGAACAGAGCCCATTTTTCAATCGTGCACGTTTAATTAATCATCGTGTATGAATAGAATACGTCGAGATAACTTAGAAGGGCGGAATCAGAATGGATGTCCGAAATGTATATTTTTCCTGGTAACTTAATCCCTCACCACCATTCCAACCAACCCCCTCCCTCTCTTTTCTCGCTCTTTTCATTCCAAATGCGTTATCGTTTCTCTCTCTCTCTCTCTCTCTCTCTCTCTCTCTCTCTCTCGTTGGCTCTTTACTTGAAAAGCTTCATCCCTTCTTTATCTATCCATTTCCCTTCGCCGACGATAAGGAGCCGCACTCCTTACATCTCTGTATCCGATTAATGGGCTTTCGGTCGATCGGTTCATTCGTTCGTTCATTCGTTTCATCGTTCGTTCGTTCGTTCGTTCGTTCGTTCCTTCAACGATTCTCCTTCTTCATCTCTTTTCAAAGAGAAAAGGATGGAAACGTGCAGGAACAGTAAGCGCGAACGCGAACGCTAGCTTTCTCCTTCCTCTCTAATGAATAATTTATTAAAAATTCATCGACCTCGCCCGCGTTCCTCTTTACCTTTCGGCTCCGCAAGTTCTGTTAGTTCCTACCTCCTTTCTCCTTCTCTTTCTCATTCTATATCGTTCTCTCTCTCTCTCTCTCTCTCTCTCGATATATATATATATATATATATATATATATATATATATTTCTCCAACTAACACTCTTTCTCTCTTTGCTATTGTATCCACTTGGAATCTCTACAGGCGAGTACGGAACTTTCTGCATTTCAAGAAATTTGCATTTCGCGCTACGCCATCGGCCCGATCTCAAACTACGATACTACTCTTCTTCATTCTTCTTCTTCTTCTTCTTCTTCTTCTTCTTCTTCTTCTATTTCTTTGTCTTCTTATTCTTCTTCGTCCTCTTCCTTTTCGTCCTTTTCTTCTTTTCTATTATTTCTCGAACGACAACGGCTAAATCGAGTATCAAGCGAGACAACTACTCGAGATATCGATTCCTCTTTCTTTCTTTCTTTTACTTTTCTTTTTTCTCCTTTATTTTTTTTTTTTTTTGTTTTTTGTTTTTCATTTCTCCCTTCTTTTTCTTCATATATACTAATAAGAGAAAGAGAGAGAGAGAGAGAGAGAGAGAGAGAGAGATCTTATTAGTCATATATACTTACTTAACGTGTCGAACGTAATGCATGAAAGAGATACGAGAAGATGTACGAAAGGTAAAGAATCTTTTATTTTCTTCTTATATACTTTAACCTCCATCTTACCGTTCTTACTTATTTGAGAAAAAAAGAAAGAAAGAAGGAGAAAAGAAAGGAAGAAAGAAAACAAAAAGAACCGAGCGAAAAAAAGCGAGAGATTACGAACGTAAGACGGTACAACGGGAGAGAATAAATATTTTCAAAAGTATTGTTACGAAAGAAAGACAACGTTCTTCATTCCTCTTTAAACATCGCGTACTTTATTAAAAGAAAAAGAAAAAAAAAAAGAAAAGAAAAAAAATGACGAAAAGGAAAAATAAAGAAAAGTGAAGTAATGAAATGAAAAAAAAAGAAAAGAAAAAAGAAAAAGAAAAACAAAAACAAAAAAGAAAGCCAAAAATGCAACAAAAGTGAATAAAAGTAAAGAAAAAAAAAAAAAATGAAAGTAGCGAGTGAGAAAAGATATGAAAAAGAAAAAAAGGAAAAGAAGAAAAGCAAATAACAATTCCTAATCCTTCTCGCGGATTGCGCGAATGAAATTGCTCTTTTTTTTTTTTTTTCCTTTCTTTTTTCTTCACGAATAATCCGTCATCAAGAGATGGAGAGAGAGAGACAAAGAGAGAGAGAGAGAGGGAGAGAGAAGAATAAAAGAGATAAAGAGTGCGAGAGGAGAAGGAACGAAAAAAGAAAAGAAAAGAAAAGGAAAGGGAAGGAGGGGAAAAAAAAAAAAGAAAATAATTCCAAGTCCAATAAAAGTACTTTCCTCCCTTGGTGTCCATTCGCGGAAAGTATCTGTCTGGTAGTCTATAGGTGGTTGGTTGGTTGGTTGGTTGGTTGGTCGGTTGGTTGGTTGGTTTGTTGGTTGGTTGGTTGGTTGGTTGGCTATGTGAATGGGTGGGTG
>NC_060960.1:8836838-8844338 GCF_910589235.1 Vespa crabro | reverse complement strand
TAGTATCTAACACAAATGCAGGTACAACACAGGCACAACTCCTCCAACGACATCGAGTCTATCTATTTAGTGAGCTAGCGATGCGACCCGAGTAGCATATGTATGTATATGAGTCAATTAGCATACAAAACAGTCGCATTTGCGTTGATATTAGACCACGGCCAGGCAGCACCCTCCGAGCCATGGCACGAGGACTCACCCTTTATTAAGCGTATCTTTCAAGCCCACCTCTAACCCCACCACCACCACCACCACCACCATCACTACCGCCACCATCATGGCAAGCCTAACTTTATCATTTTTCTTTTCTTTATCTATTCCTTTCTTCTTCTTCTTCTTCTTTTTTCTTCTTTTTCTTTCTTTTTCTTTTTTTTTCTTTTTTTTTTATTATTTTTAGAATCGTCACATTAATATCTATTTTCTCGATTAATATAAATATATAAATATGTAATATATCGATTAAAATTTATTTATATAATTACATTGCAACATAAATATGTTCCTTAAATATTGCGTTTATTAATAGACATTTATAAATTGTATATATATATATATATATATATATATATATATATATATATATATATATATAACGAGATTTTATTTTCTAATAAGGGTAGAAAAAAAATCATTTTTACTTGTTTGCTATAAATAATATCAATGGAGGTTGATTTAGAAAATGTATCATATATATATATATATAGCGCGTTTATTATATTTTTAAATTATAAAAAAGCTAAAAACATTTAATTTTCTAATAAGAATAGCCAAAAAAAAAAAAGATCATAGAACTATATCATTACTTGTTTCCAACGAATAATATTAATGAAAAATGAATTTTGAAATTACATTATATATGTATATATGTATACATTGAAAAATATCGCGTTTACTAATGGATATTTATAAATAATACGAATTAAGATTTAATATAATCTAATAGGAGCGTATAAAAAAAGGAAAAACAAAAAGTAAGAAATAACGAATCAAACGTGGATAAATCAAAGGTAAAAAAGAAAAACGAAAAAAAAAGAAAAGAAAAGAAAAGAAAAGAAAAGAAAAGAAGGAAGAAAAAAAAACAAAATGAAACAACACATCCCAAGTGTCGTAGAGGCTACGAAAAGTGTCGACTTTTTATCGATGGCTTTTTAAATGGCCGGTCACGATTTGAATGGCACTTAAAACGTCGAGCTCTACGTTACGTTTTCATCCCACATTCCCTCGCTCTCTCTCTCTCTCTCTCTCTTTCACAGAGACATATATATATATATATATATATATATATATATATATATATATATATATATATATATATATAGACAACACTCACTTGCTCACTCACTCTCTCCTTCCCTTGGCGTGATCCAATTCCAGGACGGGCGACAAGGGGCAAGTTTATTCGCAACATTATCGGCCAACGGAAAAGTGCCGGACGACGTCGCATAGGGGGTGACTATCGAGTTGCGCGACGACTCGACGCGGCAACCGGGGGCTCGTAACGCGATACTCTAAAGGGGATGTACCTGTGTACAATACGACGATGAATGGACAGATCGAAAGACGACGACCTATACGGATTTTTCTTTCACGGTAAATGAAAATATTGATTCCATCGTCACGAGTTTTTTTACCGCAAAAACCATTACCTCACTTTTCTTCTCCTTTCTAATTCTTTTCGTTTTCTTTTTTCGTCGTTGTTCTCTCTTTTTTTTTTTTTCTCAATCTTTAGAAAAAAATCTGCTTCGGGAGAAAAAAAAAAGAAGAAGAAGTAAATAAAAGAAAAAAAAATAAACATCCACAAATATTCAAATATTAAATGTTTCGAATTTTTTACATTATAATTTGACAAATGATCGATAATATATATATGTTCATTTGCATAATTACAAGGTCCAATAAAGTTATTTAACGATTAATAAAAAATCGAATATATATAATTAAATATATACATATGTATGCGTGTGTATATATGTATAATATGTATGTACATACTATACGAGACACGAATTATTATTACTTGAATTGATTTTTTACTTCCCATATATAAAGGGTAACCTCGTTATCCATCAACTTGGAAAACAAAGGTGATTAATTTCAAGAGCGAAATATTTCCACCACCCCTCTCCCTTCACGAGAACTTCCGCTCGTCATCGATAGATATAGTACGCATACGTACTGTACGTATGTATATACCTATGTGATACATATAGGTATCCACGTTCCACAGGCACCTTATAACCCCCTCGATACAATCTAATAACGTGTAAAGCTCTCGATTATATCGGATTATCTTCAAGCGAGAAAGTGTTATAACACCAACGCGATAAATCCAAAGGTAAAAATATCCATTCCTTTTTTTTTTTTTTTACATCGACTTAGAGATCTCATTAATTATTACAAGGTACACGCCTGAAAAATTTTCTATACTTATCATTATATTTATAGAAAATAATTTATATATAATTTATATATATATACATGACAATATTTTCTAAGAAAATTTATTTCATTTAAATTGATATCATTTTAACGCAAGCATGATCTTATTTATTTTCTTTCACGTATGTATATATGTACGTACGTACATATGTGTGTATATATATATATATTTTTTTTCACACATACATGTGAAAAGATTTTAAGGATTTATCTCGGCTAACATTAGAAGCGTATCTTAAGAAAAGGGTAAAGGTGGTCCTAACCAGTAAGGTGGGGTTCCAATCACTTAACTAATCACGCTAGTCAGCGAAGCACTCATCCGGTGAACCTATGAAGCCTCTGCTAGTAGCTCCTACATTTATCGGACCGCCCAGGAACACGTCCCCTATTTCTACCACCACAACCCCCTTTCCCACCCTCTTTCATCCAACCCGATTTATCCCCCGATCCACCTTCTGATTTCTAAGGGCGTGTACTGACTTTGCTAAATTCAACTAAATGCCCAAAGACCACATACTACAAATGCGATCACGATCTTGTATCCCTTAGCCCCTTGAAAGACCTTTTCACTATTCCCCACGACTATTTTATCACACTTTTTTTTTTTCACACTCTCTTGCTTTTACAAAGATAAGAGACGATAAAAGGGATCGATTTTATCGATTCGAAATCGTTAATACGACGGTTCTAATGTGTTTTCCCCTTTTGTAATCATGATTGATAGTTTTAAAGAAATGTAAAAGAAAGGATATAAGCATTGTTCTCTTTGTGGAAATGTCGTTCGATATTTTTACTTCTCTGTACCGTGGAGATATATATATATATATATATATATATATATATATATATATATATATAGACAGAGAGAGAAAGAGATCGAAGAACATCGATAGATGTTCTTAAACGAAATGGAGGAAACGAGTATGCTCGTTTAGAAGAAAACCAGAATTCGAAGAGTGTTACCAGGTCTCCCTGCGTTGTTCGAGAAAATGCAATTCGAGCGATGTCTTCCTATCGAGAATACGTTGTGTACGTTATGTACGTATGTACGTACATAGGGGTATTAAATTTGAAACTGGTAGGTATGTTTCTTGGTGATAAAAGAAGAAGAAAAAAAAAAGAGAGAAGAAGAAAAAAAAGAAGGAGAAGGAGAGAGATAGAGAGAAAGAAAGAGAGAGAGAGAGAGAGAGAGAGAGATAAGATAAGGTGAGAGATAACGAGTTGAAAGGAATACCGCTTGTATCAAACTATCTATTATTTGATAACGCGACACCAACGAAGCGTATTCTAGTCAGTAGAGAAATAGATACGATTGATAGTCTCGTCTCATCGTCAACTTGAAAATGATTTCTACAGGAACAGAGAATGACAGAGAAAGATAGACAGTGAGAAAGTAAAAGAGAGAAAGAGAGATAAGGAAGAGGGTCATCTTGTTCGACCTCGATGCATCAATTAAACTGTAATAAATTTTAATGAAATAAAAAAAGAGAGAGAGAGAAAAAGAAAATAATAAATAATAAAAGAAAGAATAGAAGTAAAAGCGAGAAATTATTATCGATTATATATATATACACACACATACATATATATATATATGTATGTGTATATATATATATATATATATATATAAATATATATCACGCGATTTCTTAAAAGTCATTAATTGGAGTACGAAGGAAGCGGGTCAGCACGGATGAAAGCCCTTTTACCAGAAATTGTAGAGGGATGAGAGCTTGGTTAACCGGTGGTAAAGAAAAAGAAAAAGGGAAGAAATAGATAAAAGGGATAGGAGGATAGTGGCAATGGTGATGGTGGTGGTGGTGGTGGTGATGGTGGTGGTAGAAGAAAAAAAAAAAGGAGAATATTTTTCTGTGTAGGTTTCCTTTTTATTTTTAATAATAATAATAATAATAATAATAATAATAATAATAATAATAATAATAATAAAAAGAAAGAAAGAAAGAAAGAAAGAAAAGTAAAAAAATGCCAGGAGAAAGAGAACCACCGCCTTATCGGAGAGCATAATTATCAATACGACCGATGTATATTTCATGGATGCGCTAAAAAAGAAGGAACAGAGAATAAGAGTGCAAGAGAGAGAGAGAGAGAGAGAGAGAGAAAGGGAGAAAGAGAAGGATGAGAAAGACGGAGAAAGCTTTTACATTGCGGTAGTGCCGACCGAAATGAATGGGACGGGCTGCGAACGGTGATAGGAGGATTCGTAATTACTCTCGGCAAGTACTCGTTGTTGCAGATATTTGTAGCATTGGAATTGTAATAAATGTACACCGGAGTGCAATAAATGTCCGTAACGTCGATGACAAATCGTTAAAGGTATCTGGTAGATGTCCCAACAGTATCGTATCTAACCATATCGATTCTATGTCACACGATTAACTCTACTTTCTTGTTTTCGTAAGAAGACAAAGTCATTCTTTCGATACGAGATTTAAATCGAAAAGGGGGCGAAAGGGGGGGGGGAAGAGCGAGGGGAGGAGGCGGGAGGGGAAAGGGAATGACAAAGAGACGAAGATATAAGGAAGTAGATTTAATCGAATAACACGAAGAATGATAGGAAGTCTTAGAAACAGAGAGAGAGAGAGAGAGAGAGAGAGAGAGAGAGAGAGAGAGAGAGAGAGAGAGAGAGAGAGAGAGAGAGAGAGAGAAGAAGAATGGAAAGATATTGTGTTATTTGCAACGTAATGCTTTCTCCGATAGTATCCTTTATATATATTTTATTCATATAACTATTCATACTACATATTCCTATATTGTATTCGTTTTCTAAGAGAGAGCGAGAGAGAGAGAGAGAGAGAGAGAGAGAGAAAGGAAGAGATAAAAAGATAAAAATGTAGATGGAAATAATTTTCGATCGTAATAATAAATACGAAAGAAAAGAAAACATAAAGAAAGAGAAAGAGAGAGAAAGAGAGAGAGAGAGAGAGAAAGAGAGAGAGAGAGAGAAATATTCATTAAATCGGACGATTTTTAATGAAGATACGTACGACAATGATTTTAATAATTTTTTCTCGAAAAAGTAATTATCATATTTAATAAGGTCTTTTTTCATCGTAAACATTGGATAAATACTATATAGTTCGTGTTTCTCACACGTGACGTTTGTTTATTTGTTGTTTCTAACGTAGATATTACGTTATTAAAAGCAAGTGTCTAAATTAAGCACAAACTTGTTTCACATGGCATAGTTGCGTGTTAGTAATTTGATCGGCCATACGTTTAGGACTCTTAGAAAGCAAATACTGTTTTCTTAATGGAACGTTATATATGTAGGATCAATGTCGGATCAATGTTTCGTACGACACGATTTAAAACACGAAAGCGAAGAGTCGATCGATCGATCAATCGATTGAACGAACGAACGAACGATCGAACGATCGATAGATCAATCGATCAATCGTTCGTTCGTTCGTTCGTTCGTTCGTTCGTTCGTTCGTTCGTTCGTAATACAGTTGGAATTTCAAGTTCAACATCCGCGTATGTTTGTTTTACCTATTTTTATTGCTTGCTAGAGAGCGAGAGCGAGAGAGAGAAAAAGAGAGAGAGAGAGAGAGAGAGAAAAGAAGAGAGAAGAAAAAATATAAAAAAGAAAAAAGAAATAAAACAGACCTTGTCGATCACGAAATGCGAAAAGTTTCAATCGAATTTGTTCGTCTATTATTTATACGTCACTGTCTGTCCTCTCTTACATATATGTAAGTGTGCGTATATATATATATATATATGTGTGTGTGTGTGTGTGTGTGTGTTCATTGTTAAAGAACAGAAATTAGCGTGAATGGAATAAATTATTTGTCCGTAGAGGCGTGTACTTCTTTTTTAGACGGTGTCTATTGCGAAATCGATGACAAGGCCATTAACGGAGGCGAGACGTCGAACGGAGCAATTTCACGCGGTGGAACGAAAACGAAAAGAGAAGTTTAATATTTATCGCGGAGATAATGGATTTTATAACCCGCTTTGAAAAGAGAGAACGCGTCTACGGAGACGCGAAAGGTAAAAGAAAGAGAGAAAGAGAAAAAGAGAGAGAGAGAGAGAGAGAGAGAGAGAGAGAGAGAGAAAGGTAGTAGAAGATAGGAAAAGGATGAACGACCGGATAGATGGATAAAGGGAGGAAGAAGGAAAAAGATAGATAGAGAGATAGAGAAAGACGGAACGTTGGAAGCCGCATTAGCCGACAGCCCGGGAAGGTAGCTGGTTTTGTTTGCGAGTTTCCAAATCAATTATTTATGGACTCGTTAACGAGTATCGTTTTCCACCTTTCTCATCCACCGAGAGCCCATCCGGTTCCTTTCCTCTCGCTTGCATGCACTTTATTTCCATCCGAACGAAAATACGATAACTACGGACGTCCGCCCTCATCCGCCACCACCACCACCACTACCACCACCAACCACCCCCCGCCTCCTCTCGTCACCATCCCCACCCTACCAATTCTCGTTCTCCCCCATCCCCCCTACCCCCTCCCCCGCCCCCCGCCCCTCCTTCTATCCCTTTCATCCCTATTCCACGAGTCCCGGATCCGGGAAGAGATTTTCCCGCGAATGTATACATCGGTATACGTTCCACTTCACCGACATTTAATTGGAGCTCAATTAATGGCTCTCGTCGATTACGAATCGAATCGTTATCATTATCACAATTTTCATGCGGGACCCAATCTTTTGAACGCTTTAAACGGTTATCACTGTCCGCCCATAAGCGAACGTGTATATGTGTATATATATATATATATATATATATATGTGTGTGTGTGTGTGTGTGTGTGTGTATGTATGTGTATATATACTTATTTATAGGTACTTAGGTATCAATTATTGTCAAGGAGAGAGAGAGGGAGAGAGGGAGAGAGGGAGAGAGGGAGAGAGGGAGAGAGAGAGAGAGAGAGAGAAAATTTTCTAATCGTTCGACGAGTCGCCACTGTTAACTTTTCGATGTTTCCCATTCGAAGGAAACGAAAGGAGTAACAGAGAAATTAATAAAAAAAAAAGAAAAAAAAAAAGGAAAAAAAAAGAAAAGTGGAAAAGAGAAAAAACAAAAAAG
>NC_060960.1:8826838-8831838 GCF_910589235.1 Vespa crabro | reverse complement strand
TCGAGCAGAGAGAAACGAACGAACGAACGAGAGAGAGAGAGAGAGAGAGAGAGAAAGAAAGAGAAAGAGAGAGAAAGAGAGAGAGAGAGGCTCGGCCCTCGCGACGGTTATTCGTATTCGCAGTGAGAAAGCACGAATCGGTCTCGTCGCTTCGCGCTAAAGTGTTCTTCTGTGCGGAAAAAGATTATGCCCGTTTGGTGTTAAAGTAATCACCGTTAGTGAAAAGAGGAAGAACGATGATGATGATTATGATGATGACTATGATGATGATGATGATGATGATGGTTGATGATAGGACGACCCAAGAAGTATCTCAAGGAAAGAACGAAAGAAAGAAAGAAAAAGAGAAAAAACGATAAAATAAAAGAAAAAGAAAGAGAGAGAGAGAGAGAGAGAGAGAGAGAGAAGCAAAGGGAGAGCAAGCAAGCAAGGGACAGAAAGGACGGGATATGAAAAGAAAAAAGGAAGAAAGAACAAAATGGGGGATGGGGGCGGGAGATGAAGAAGAAGAAGAAGAAAAAAGAAGAGGAAGAGGAAGAAGAAGAAGAAAAAGAAGAGGAAGAGAGACAGTGAAATATAATCGACATCCGTGTGTCCCGTATGTTCTCTAGTGTGTGTTTCGAGTGCTAATCCAAGAAGAGATCGACCACCAAAGCTGATTTCGTCGTCCTCAAGGAGAATTTCTCTTACGTCGAGGTATGACAGGGAAAAAACCGAGGGAGGTGGGAGGGGTTATGAGGAGTGGGAGGATTGGGAATGGAAGGGTGAACGACGGGGGAAAGGGTGGGGAGAGAAGTGAAGGGAGAGAGCGGGCCCCAATAGGAACTAGAAGGATATCACGTTCGATCGTGGAAATCCAAGAAATTATTTTCAATTATTATCCGACGACTACTACCCTCTCTTGGAACCCTTCGATTTTCATCTTATTCCTTATCTCACTTCATCCCACGGTTTAGACAAACCAAGCTCATTCGATTTATCATTTGAGAACTTAAAAGTTCCTTTGAAATTCCTTGTAATTTTTTGGACTTTTCGTTTCTCCCTCCCCCCCCCCTCTCTCTCTCTCTCTCTTTTTCTTCAACCATAATCGTATCGGCTCTCCGCGGGAGAACTCGTAAGAACGACGGAGTCTGTCGTCTTCGCCGGTCGTAGGATATATTTAAACGCACGCGTCTCGTGTTACTCGCGCATCATGCCGCGCCGAGAATAGTTTAACGTGGTAGTAGCGAGCAAAGTACTACACACACACACACACACACATATATATATATAGACATATATATCCATAGAATCTTTCTCTCTTTCTCTTTCCTTCTCTTTTTGAAATTCTCTCGTACGAATCTTTGAAATATCTCGCGAATTCCAAGCGTGGAAATATTGCGGGTCTTTTATAAGGGTGAAAAAGTGACACGAGTATTTGAATATACGACGGGTATCTTGCCCCTTTCGAAGATGAAACACGCGAGATAGAAAGAGAAAGAGTAAAAGCAAGAAGAAAGAGAGAGAGAGAGAGAGAGAGAGAGAAGATTCGGGGAATGCCAAGAGGAAGTCAGAGGCATCGGCCTCCGGCTTCCATTGTTACCACCTTAATGCCCCTCTTCCTGCCAATAACCTCGCTCTCTCGCACAATGACACCTTCAATGGCCGATCCAATAGACTTGCCTTCGAGCTGAAATCTCTCTCTCTCTCTCTCTCTCTCTCTCATCCTTTCATCCTTATTCCCCATCTATCTATCTATCTTTGTCACTCGTCTAAACTCGTTAGAACGTTCGCTTATTCCTTTCATACGAAATTGGAAAACTTTAGCAATGTGGAATATAAGGAAACGATACTCTCGGAACGTTGCGTGTCATTGATCGAACGTCAACAACGACCTCTAACGATTTCACGGTGACAGGAGCAAACGTAAGCGAACAAGAGAGAGAGAGAGAGAGAGAGAGAGGGAGAATGAGGGAGAGTGAGAAAGAACAAGCTAGGGAGACCAAGATATATATATATATATATATATATATATATATATATATATATATATATATATAGATATATAGATAGATAGATAGATAGATGGGGAGAGCGTTCAGGTGTACAGGGTGGTAATTAGCTTCGCCACTAGGACGAGACATCGTTCATCCAAGCCAGTGGGCTATCATGGATCGTGGAACACGAAATGTCACTGGCAGAATCAACCAGACGACAACGACACCAACGACGACCCAGACGACGACGTCGACTACGACGATTACGACGACGACGACGATGTTTCTCTGCGTCCGACGTTTACACTTGGCCGAGCCCGTTAGGACACACGATCTCTGTGATCCTTCCATTCTTCCTACGTTATCACCGATCAAGCTATTCCCCCAGCTTAAACATCAAAGAAAAGAAATCAAAAAAAGAAGAAGAAGAAGAAGAAGAAGAAGAAGAAGAAGAAGAAGAAGAAGAATAGAAAGAAGAGGAATATACACGGGATTCACGTAATGTTAAGCTTAGCTGGTTGAACACGGGTCAAATATACTGCACGATTGACGCATTTGGTCCCCTTCAACCAGCTGTAGTTGACATTAGACTTCTACCCCGAACGTCCTCGTATCATCGACAAGCCGACCATGCTGTTCTTTCAACAGACGCATTGTTATTATCGAAATTGTTCATTACGATGGCAACATTTATATCTCTTGTTTTTTCTTTTTCTGTTATTTTTTCTCTTTTTTTTTTTTTTTCTTTTTTTTTTTTTATTTCTTTTTTATTTTTTATTTCAAGAATAAAACACGTCCATTGTGATCATGATAGATGATCGAAGGTACAGTGTCGACGGGATAAATTATTATTGTGTACGTGTATGTCTACTATGTGTGTAAAAAAAAAAAAGGAGAGAGGAAGAAAGAGAAGGAAAGAAAGAGTGAGAGAGTGAGAGAGAAAGAGAGAGAGAGAGAGAGAGAGAGAGAGAGAGAGAGAGAAAGGTAGAAGCTCGAGATCATCGACGCCCCTTTCGAGTGCGATATTTACGGAAATGCAAACAACTCTGAGAGGCAACGAGAGCGTGGTAGTGACCTTATTTTTAGAACAACCGTCGATACGTTCTTTTAACAGACCCCGCCCATTCTCGGCTAGTACCTCTCGTCATCGTACTGTCATCGACTTTCAATTCGACTTCTCTCTGACATTAAGCAACTGATTGCCGATCGTTTAGTGATGTACTTTTAACTCTTTTTTCTTTTTTTTCTTCTTTTTTCTTTTTTTTGTTTCTTTTTGTTTCTTTTCTTATACGATATCATTACATTGCTCACTCTCTCTCTCTCTCTTTCTTCGTTTCTTATTCTTTCTCTTTTTATTATTATAATATTTTTTAATGATTTGAAGATAAAATGTTAAAATCAATGGACCAATGTATTTCCTTAACGTATATAAACGATACTTCGATTAAAGAATTTAATGAGAAACTTTCTATTAATTAACAGATATTTAACTTCATAGTTTAATTTTAATTTTGTGGAATGATTGGACAAGGAGAGAAAGAGAGAGAGAGAGAGAGAGGAAGAGGAAGAAAAAGTAATTATGTATACTTATGGATATTATGTTAATATTGCGAATATATTAAAGATTTTTAATTGGATAATTGTACTGTATCGAGGAGGAGGAAGAGGGGGAGGTGGAGAAGGTGGACTTTGGAAAAAAGAAAAGAAAAAAAATAATAACAACAACAACAACAACAATGACGACAACAATGACAATGACGACAATGACGACGACGACGACGACGACGACGACGACGACAACGAAATTGAAAAAGAAGAAAAGAGAAGAAAAAGAAAAAATACAATAAAAAATGTCTATCCTTGAGGTTGACGGGATACTGGTCGAGGTGAGGTGGAGGGAATGAGGACGAGTAACGGAATGGCGGAAAAAGTCGGTGGAGGGTTGAATGCGAGAAGTGTAACAACGTAAATCTCAGCCGATAACCTTCGTGTGTGTATAAAAGTTAAGTCCAGGAATAACGGCAGGGGTGTATAAACTATCTTATGACTTTCTGAGTACTTACGCCTCGGGAGAATCGCGCCGGTAAATCCGGGTTTTGTCGTTAAATCCCTTTTGTGGGCTCGCAAGCTCTATGCCGGTCAGAGACAGTGGGAAGTCTGGCAAGTAGAGAGGGATACTACCACTTTCTAGTGCGTGCTTTCGTCACGACAAATTGCATCGTTCCGAGGGTTCTCTCTCTCTCTCTCTCTCTCTCTCTCTCTCTTGGTCTTTCTTTCTCTTTTTTTTCCACCCTTCATTCTCTTCCCTCTATCGTTCTCATCCTTTTTTCTTTTCTCTTTTCATTAGATTTTTTCTGTATCTTTTCTTTCTTCTCTTTATTTATTTACTTTTATTTATTTATTCTTTACCTTTTCTTTCCCACCCCACGCCTCGCCCCGTACCCACCCTTATGAAAAGATCGTATCCTTGTATTTTGTCGATGAATTAGCGAGTCGACGGGAAATTATTATTACCATCCCCCTTTTCCAAATCCTCGGCATGACCTCGCCCCGCTTCTTTTTCGTATTAAATAAGCGATTACGAGGAGAACGTAGAAAGAATTTTAAATAAACGAAAAATACTTTTCACGCGTATTATTCGGAGAAACGCGAAAAGGTAAGAAGAATTATGAATGTTATCGATGTAGAATAATTTTAAATAGTAGAATGTAATAATATTTATATAAAGTGTGAAAATGGTACGAATTATCGAGAGAAAAAGAGAAAGAGAGAGAGAGAGAGAGAGAATTACATAGATAAATAGATAGAAAGATATTTTATTAATTAGAACTTTATTAATTAATAAATGCGTAATGCGAGTTAAACATGATCAAGTTTTTCTTTTCTTTTTCTACTTTTTCCTTTTTTCTTCTTTTTCTTTTCTCCCCATCCTCTTTCGTTCTTTCTCTTTTACATATATATATATATATATATATATATATATATATATATATATATATATATATATAATAGGAATAATAAATC